>NC_060278.1:101092382-101164536 GCF_021613505.1 Equus quagga
CGCCTCCGCCCCCTCCTCGGCCCCGCCCCTTCTCGGCCCCGCCCCCACAAGAACTCGGGAGACGCGCCTGGGAGGCGGAGCAGCCCAATACTCCGCGCTTATCAAGGCCCTGGGTCATTTTTTTGAGCTTCTGACCTTTTGGAAGCTGTTGTTATCACTTCTGGGTTTCTTTCAGAGCCTCCAGCAATGCTTGCTCTTTTTGGGGAGATGGTGTTTTCTCCTGGGAAATTTGTTTTGCCACCTCCGGGCTGCAGTCTGGGTTAAGGACAAGAACTCCTCACTTCTGGGAAATGTTTTTCACGGTTCCTGGTGCCCTTTCCCACGCGTTGTCCTGGGGGGGAGGCATGGCGATATGCATGGTTTGCCCACTTCATAGGCGAGGATGCTGAGGTTGGGGAGGGGGTGGGGGTGGCCCGCTGAGTCGTCTGCGCAGGGCCAACGTTCAGCCTTCCACGACAGACAGAATGGAAGCTGCAGGCTTGGAGCAGGGCCCCGGAGCTCTAGCTGGGCCCGGTTCTGGCCGTTTAGCTGCAGGATCATGGGAAGGTCCAGGGTACGAGGAGCAGGTCTGGAGCCACAGGAGGGCATTCTTATCTCAGGACGGGAATTAGTTACCAACTCGTGCGGGTCATTCACAAACGGTGCTAGTGCGTGGCACTCAGGATTCTTGGGTTGCAAGCAACAGAAATGCCCCTGGCAAACTGAAGCAGTAAGGGATCGTCTTAGCACTTCGGGCTGCTATAACAGAGAACCGTAGCCAGGGGCCTTAAATCACAAACATTTGTTTCTCATAGTTCTGCAGGCTGGAAGTCCGAGATCATGGTGCCAACTGGTTGGCTTCTGGTGAGAACCCTCTTTTGGGATCAGACAGTGACTTCTCCCTGTATCCTCACACGGCAGAAAGAGGGTGGGCTCTCAGGCCTCCTGTTAAGAGGGCATGAATCCCATGCATGAGCATCCCCCCATCATGACCTAATCACCTCCCAAAGGCCCCACCTCCAAATCCCCGCCCACTGGGACTGCAGTTGCAACACATGAATTTGGGGGCGACACACACATTCAGTCCATTGCAGGGACTTTCCTGAAGGACATGGGGGTGGCTCAAGAGTGGAGGGGAAGATGACTGGGCAGGCCTGGGAAAGGACCGGGAGCAGAGAGCTCCAGGAACCTCTGTGGCAGGAAGCCCTGGGCAGTCGCTTTGGATCATGCTCTGGGGACAAACCAGCTCCAGCATTTGGGTCCTTGCATCATGCGGGAGAGAGCGTGGTTGGTCCACTTGGGTCACATGGTCCCCATCTTGGCCAAGGGAGGGCAGCAGGCCTTGACTGGCAGCCCCACGAAGACCGTGTGCAGTGGAGGATGAGTGGTGCTCCAAAGACTGCTCATTAGGGGACCATTTGTGCACACTTCTACTCTGTGGCACCTAGGAGTGAATTTCTAGGTTATAAGATGTGCATGTGTTTACCTTTGTTAGATTCTGCCATGTTCTTTTCCAGAGCGGTTGCACCAATTCTCACCCCACCAGCCACGATGAGAATTCCAGTTTGCTCCACATCCTCAGAAGGCTGGAATTTGAACCGTGGGTTTTTAAGGTTGGGGCCTGACTCTTCTTCTCTTTGGTGTTCCCACTGTCTGACATAGTAAACTACCTACAGAAAGGCCTCAGTTGCTGAATGAGTAGAGCTATGAATTTCATTTTTGGTCTCTGCTTTTTTTTTTGAGGAAGATTAGCCCTGAGCTAACTGCTGCCAATCCTCCTCTTTTTGCTGAGGAAGACTGGCCCTGAGCTAACATCCGTGCCTGTCTTCCTCTACTTTATATGTGGGACGCCTACCACAGCATGGCTTGCCAAGCGGTGCCATGTCCGCACCCGGGATCTGAACCAGCCAACCCCAGGCCGCCGAAGCAGAACGTGTGCATTTAACCGCTGTGCCACTGGGCCGGCCCATGGCCTCTGCTTTGATGTCCTATGATCCTGATGTCACAGTGCTCAGCTCTGGCCATTGGGGTCTGCTCATTTCTGTGTTGATGACCAGGTCTCCCTTCCCGCCAACCACAGCAGCTCATGAGCTCTGGGGACGAGGCCATGTTTTCAATTTCTTGGTGAGTTTCGCATCCTGACACAGCTGTCAAAGCCGAATGTCGAAACTGTGTGATTTCAAAGGTTTACTGACATCACTTTCAAGCTTTGTCATCCAAATAAGACTTGTCAATCAAACGAGAATCCACTTCTCCCTTTCCGCTGTGGCTGTATTTTTACAATGAGTGGGACTACGTTGAACTCTTCCGGCTGTTCTGCATATTCCTGAAATGTCAAGCATGTCACAGGCAGACACCACATCCTCCCGGTGCTTTGAGCACACGTCACCAGCACGGGGTCGTCATCATTGTCGTCACCATCATCGTCACCATGCTGCTTATCTTGCCAGCTTTATATTTTTAGAGTCTTTTCACACTTATCATCTCATTCGATCCCCACAATAAATCTCGAAACACAAGCAGGGCAGTGGGCACCCCCTTTCGCTGGCGAAGGCGGAGAGGAAAGGGAGTTGAGGTGCAGCCGGAGGGCAGCGCTGGTGGCCGGCAGGGTATGTCTCCCGGACCCACGTTCATTTGGATGCTCATGTAGAAAGCCCAATTTTTTCAAACCACAAATTCAGACGTGCAAAGAATGCACGCTTTTCTGCTACAGTTGAACTCAACCTCTCCTTCTGCCCCATGGTAGAAATTTTAGTCAAGTCAAAGGAATCACTTCCAGGTTTTTTTCTTAGTCATTTCAGGTTTAAACTCAGCTGTTTCAGGATTCCCTCACCCCCACCCCAGGTGGCACCTGTGTTTGGAGGGGCTCGGGTTGGTCAAGAAGAGAGGGAGAGAACATGTGCTTTTCTGCCCTCAGTGTCCCTCCACCCTGGCAGCTGATGTCTGAGTTCTCATTGGTCTCCCGCTGATGGACCCAACCTTCTCCCACCGTGAGCCCTTTTCTGCTCACTGACCCCCTCGCTACCACTTCCCTGCTTTCTTTGAGGGCTTGAGAAACTTCCAAATGCCCTGAGGCCTCTGGGGCCACATGAGATGCGAGCTCACAGGTTCTCTGTGCCGCCATGTGGGTGGAAGAGGCCTCTGGCGGGAGGAGGAATCTGCGGGACCTTGCTGGTCTCTTTCAATCACATCCCTCAACATAGCCACTGGTGGTGCTCTCCCCACTGCCCGGGCTTGACTGAGACGGGGAGGGGACCGTCCCCATAAGTGACCAACTTGTAATACTCTCTGATCCCTGCTTATCCACTTAGCCCATGGAATCAGGTCATTTTAAAGACACATTCCACTCTGTCGCATATGTCTTAGGAGGGTTTTTTTTCCCTCTATTAAAATGCACTGCCCCTTAATCATTGCTCATTCTTCCTAAAGCTTATTTCTCTTGACACATTGTTTATGTTTGTGACATACTGTTGTGTAGGACATAAACCTTGGCTCTTGCCCTTCTCTTGACCTACAACCTCTGCTGGAACTTGAAAACCTGCCTTGGAGATGCTCACTCGGAACCTTTTCTCTGACTTCGGTTGTGTTGCTGTGGACTCTCCCACCGGAGGTGATAAGTTCAGTTTGTGCCCCAAATGCACGGCAGGGTGAGGTGTCCAGACAAAAGGGACTTGTTAGAAATGACAGATCACAGACATTAACAGCAATACACCCCCCGCCGACAGTAATAATGCTGAGAATAAGTAAGTTAATGTGTATTTAACGTACTGTGAAAACAATATGATTTCAGAGAAGACTACTCCTTTAGGCTAACGTTAGGAGGGTTGCACAAGCTCTGAGAAGCCTCCAACGTTCCACCTCGTGTTGCACATGACACTAGGACAAGCGAACGGAAAAATCGCCCTGTCGCTGTTCCCATGCCTGTGCCACACGCTTTTCCATAGTCACGTAATCTTGTCGACAAGAGAGAGCTGTCACCATTCCCGTCACACAGGGGAAGGGGAGGGACTCGGTCAGGGGACGCAGATGGGACGCAGCAGAGTGGAGATTCAGCCCACGCGTGTGGAGCCCAGCTGGTCCCTTCCACAGATTTAGGGCCCCCTCCTTGAAGCCCCAAGATGCGTGGCCCCCAGGACCCCTTCCAATTCTCTCTCTGTCCCGAAGGGGTAAGCGTTTTACTCTTTTTTACAGTAACCATTTAAAGTGTCGCACTTTGAAGGTGGAGATGCTGTCCGTGGGCAGTGTGGTTTTAGTGCCGTTTTTAAAAATTAATCTTCTTAAAGAAGTAAAGCGAGGGCTCCAGAGGGCTGGTCCTTATCTCCTCTGAGCCTCGGACCCCGCCATCCCCGGGGCTGGCTCCTGTTCAGAGTGTTAGGAAAGACTCGGGAAATGGGGAAGAAGGACCCGCAGTGCAACTTCCAGGTCACGTTTCCCGAACCCCGAGAGGTTCTTGGTGTTAATGAGCTTTGGGGCCACGTGGGAAGTGGGTGAAAATGCCCTACGTGGGGCCCCGGAGCTTTCCATTCCACGGCTCTGGGCTGGGTGGAGGCCGGGAGACCCGCAAGCCCTTCCTGTGGAATTCCATACCCGTCCCTCCGTCCTCGCCTGAGCACACGCCGAGACTGAGCTTGCGGCAGACGCTGGCCTCTGAGCGAGCTGCAGAGCGGCTTGGTGGAGCAGGACTCAGGAGACCCGGGGTCGAGTTGAGGCCTCATCCTAAGCAAGTCTGTGTCGCTTCTCTGAGCTTCAGTTTCACCTGTTTGGAAAACAGGCAATAGCCAATGGGAGTGCTGAGCTGAGCAAATCCACAGGAGGACTTTCCCGGCGCACTGTGGCTGGAACAGAGGGGGACAGATCAGGCTTGAGGGCTGGGCAGGGCCCCGTCAGCCTCCAGCAGCCTGGCCTTCTTGATCTTTGGAAATGGGGTGCTCTGAGAAGATCTGGAGCGAGGAACAACGGGGGTGGAGGCAGGAAGACAGGGCAAGAAGCTTTTCAAGAGAGCGATCAAGGATGGATGGTGGCCAGGTCCAAACAAGCAGCACGACAGTCAGAAAGAAGCAGGCTGGAGGGGCCACGAAAAGGATGAGTCAAGGTCTTGGAGACGGAGGCAAGTGGGGCGGGAATGTCGGCGCCATCTGGGTACCCGCCGTGCTTCACATTCAAAGCAGTGCCTGGCATATGGTAGACTCTCAGAAATAATTACTGGATGAATGAACGATCGAGTGAGTTATCTGAGTTCTAGACCTGTCTGGTTATGAAGAACAGATGAGATCTTCATGTAAGAGCACTGGAAACTTAAAAATTCAGAAAGTGGTTCAGCTTCTGAAACAGAGATCCAAAATAGCAATGGCTGCAACACAACAGAAGTTCATCTTTCTCTTTCATGAAACAGTCTGCATAGCATATGGGGCTAGTTGGGCAGCTTCACAGCCATCTGAAACCCAGGCTCCTTCTCTCTTGTTGTTCTTCCGTCTTCCATGCATGGTTTCCATCTCATGGACCAATATGGCTGCTCTAGCTCCTGCCACCACATCTCTTTTCCAACCATCTCCATTATATCTCTGTGCCGGCCAGTGGTAAAGGGGAAAGGGCATGACCCAAAAGTTGCACACAGCACTTTTAATCATATACTATTGGCTAATACTTGGTCACATGACCACACTTAGCAAGAGAGGCTGTCTTGCAGAGGAAATGAAGGTCTTTATTCCGTGATAATCTTCCCAGCTAAATATGAGGGTTCTATTTCTAAAGGGAGAGGGGAAAACAAAGATTGGGAGACAAATAGTCTGCCATCATTTGAAGTCCATTTAGCAAATCTGAATATTTGTTGAATCTGGATGGTACATACATTGGTCTTGATTAGATTATTCTTTACACTTTTCTGTATGTTTGAAACATTTCATAACAATAAAAAGTGCTATATAGAAACTATTAACAGACCTAAAGGAAGATGTTAAAAACAACACAACAATGGTAGTGGACCTCAACACCCCACTCACATCAATGGACAGATCATCCAGACAGAAAATCAACAAGGAAATAGTGGAGCTAAACGGAAAAACTAAAACAATTGGAGTTAATAGACATTTATAGAACGCTTCATCCTAAAACAGCAGAATACACATTCTTCTCAAATGTGCATGGAACATTCTCAAGGATAGACCATATGTTGGGAAACAAGGCAAACCTCTACAAATTTAAAAAAATTGAAATAATAACAAGTATCTTCTCTGATCATAATGCTATAAGGCTAGAAATTAATTACAAGAAAAAAGCTGAGAAAGGCACAAGGATGTGGAGACTAAACAATATGCTACTGAACAAGCAATGGATCATTGAAGAAATTAAAGAAGAAATCAAAAAATACCTGGAGACAAATGAAAATGATAACATGCCATACCAACTCATATGGGATACAGCAAAAGCTGGATTAAGAGGAAAATTCATGGCAATACAGACACATCTTAACAAACAAGAAAAATCCCTAATAAGCAATCTTAATCTACACCTAACTGAATTAGAGAAAGAAGAACAAACAAAGCCCAAAGTCAGCAGAAGGAGAGAAATAATAAGAATCAGAGCAGAAATAAATGCTATTGAAACGAAAAAGGCGGTAGAAAGGATCAATGAAACAAAGAGCTGGTTCTTTGAGAAGATAAATAAAATTTACAAACCCCTAGCCAGACTTACAAAGGAAAAAAGGGAGAAAGCTCAAATAAAATCAGAAATGAAAGAGGAGAAATAACAACAGACTCTGCAGAAATACAACGGATTATAAAAGGATACTACGAAAACTCTATGCCAACAAAATGGATAACCTAGAGGAAATAGATAAGTTCTTGGACTCCTACAATCTCCCAAAGCTCACTCAAGAAGAGGCAGACAATTTGAACAGGCCAATCACAAGGAAAGAGATTGAAACAGCAATCAAAAACATCCCAAAGAATAAAACCCCATGACCAGATGGCTTTCCTGGGGAATTCTACCAAACTTTCAGAGAGGATTTAATACCTATCCTTTTCAAGCTATTCCAAAAAATTAGGGAGGATGGAACACTTCCTAATACATTCTACAAGGCCAACATCATGCTGATACCAAAGCCTGACAAGGATACCACAAAAAAAAAAGAGAACTACAGGCCAATATTGCTGATGAACATAGATGCAAAAAATTCTAAACAAAATTTTGGCAACCAGAATTCAGCAATTCATCAAAAGGATCATACATCATGATCAAGTGGGATTCATACCAGGGACAGAGGGATGGTTCAACATCTGCAAATTAATCAACATGATACACCACATCAACAAACTGAGGAATAAAAACCACATGATCATCTCAATAGATGCAGAGAAAGCATTTGACACGATCCAACAGCCATTTATGATAAAAACTCTGAACAAGATGGGCATAGAAGGGAACTACCTCAACATAATAAAGACCATATATGACAAGCCCACAGCCAAGATCATACTCAATGGCAAAAACTGAGTGCCATCCCCCTGAAAACAGGCACGAGACAAGGATGTGCCCTATCACCACTCTTATTTAACATAGTACTGGAGGTCCTGGCCAGAGCAATTAGGCAAGAAAAAGGAATAAAAGGAATCCAAATAGGGAGGGAAGAAGTGAAACTCTCGCTGTTTGCAGACGACATGATCTTATATATAGAAAACCCCAAAGAATCCATTGGAAAACTCTTAGAAGTAATCAACAACTACACCAAAGTTGCAGGGTATAAAATCAATTTGCATAAATCAGTAGCATTTCTATATTCCAATAACGAGCTAACAGAAAAAGAACTCAAGAACACAATACCATTCACAATTGCAACAAAAAGAATAAAATACCTCGGGATAAATTTAACCAAGGAAGTGAAGGACCTATATAATGAAAATTACAAGGCCTTTCTGAGAGAATTGGATGACGACATAAGGAGATGGAAAGACATTCCATGTACATGGATTGGAAGAATAAACATAGTTAAAATGTCCGTTCTACCTAAAAAAATCTACAGATTCAATGCTATCCCAATCAGAATCCCAATGACATTCTTTACAGAATTAGAACAAAGAATCCTAAAATTCATATGGGGCAACAAAAGACCCCGAATTGCTAAAGCAATCCTGAGAAAAAAAGGACAGAACGGGAGGCATCACAATCCCTGACTTCAAAACATATTACAAAGCTACAGTAATCAAAACAGCATGGTACTGGTACAAAAACAGGTGCACAGATCAATGGAACAGAATTGAAAGCCCGGAAATAAAACCACACATCTATGGACAGCTAATCTTTGCCAAAGGAGCTGAGGGCATACAATGGAGAAGAGAAAGTCTTTTCAACAAACGGTGCTGGGAAAACTGGACAGCCACATGTGAAAGAATGAAAATTGACCATCCTTTTTCACCATTCACCAAAATAAACTCAAAATGGATCAAAGACCTAAAGGTGAGACCTGAAACCATAAGGCTTCTAGAAGAAAACGTAGGCAGTACACTCTTTGACATCAGTATTAAAAGGATCTTTTCGGACACCATGTCTTCTCAGAGAAGGGAAACAATAGAAAGAATAAACAAATGGGACTTCATCAGACTAAAGAGCTTCTTCAAGGCAAATGAAAACAGGATTGAAACAAAAAACAACCCACTAACTGGGAAAAAGTATTTGCAAGTCATATATCTGACAAAGGCTTAATATCCATAATATATAAAGAACTCACACAATTCAACAACAAAAAATTAAACAACCCGATCAAAAAATGGGCTGCAGACATGAACAAGACATTTCTCCAAAGAAGATATACGGATGGCCAATAGGCACATGAAAAGATGCTCATCATCACTGATCATCAGGGAAATGCAAATCAAAACTACACTAAGATATCACCTTACACCCGTTAGAATGACAAAAATATCTAAATCTAACAGTAACAAATGTTGGAGAGGTTGTGGAGAAAAAGGAACCCTCGTACACTGCTGGTGGGAATGCAAACTGGTGCAGCCACTACGGAAAACAGTATGGAGATTCCTCAAAAAACTAAAAATAGAACTACCATACGATCCAGCCATCCCACTACTGGGTATCTATCCAAAGAGCCTGAAGTCAGCAATCCCAAAAGTCCTATGCACCCCAATGTTCATTGCAGCATTATTTACAATAGCCAAGACATGGAAGCAACCTAAGTGCCCATCAACTGATGAATGGATAAAGAAGATGCGGTATATACATACAATGGAATACTACTCAGCTGCAAAACAGAACAAAATCATTCCATTTGCAAGAACATGGATGGCCCTTGAGGGAATTATGTTAAGTGAAATAAGCCAGTTAGAGAAGGACAATCTCTGTATGACTCCACTCATATGAGGAATTTAAAAATGTAGACAGAGAGAACAGATTGGTGGCTACCAGGGGAGAGGTGGGGTGGGGGGTGGGCACAGGGAGTGGAGTGGTGCACCTGCAACACGGCTGACAATCAATAATGTACAACTGAAATTTTACAAGTTTGTAACCTATCATTAACTCAATTAAAAAAAAACTCCCAATAAAGGGTAAAAAAAAAAAAAAAAGTGCTACACAGAAGTGAGCATCCCCACCATTTATCTCCCTTTTCTTGGTCTCAGCCAGTTACTCATCGGGTGATGCTGAGCCTCAGTTTCTTCATCTGTGTCATGGGTTTGTGGGGAGAATGAAATGAATGCAGAAGCAGTGCCTGTCCATACGGGGCTTTATGCCCTAAAATGGGGCTATCGAAATATTTGGGACTGCCATCAACACATTATCTGATTAGGAGTCACTTAAATCTCAGGAGTTTTTGTTTCCTAGCAGGGAGTCTGAAGAACGGTGCTTTCAGAGTCACACCAGCAACTGGTTCGTGTCAGGGCTTAGTCAACTCTGCGATTCTCTAGGCCTTTCCTTAGGGTCCCCACGTAGCTGTCACAGTCCTGGATGTCACCTATTTACAGAGCCGTACCCAGACATTTGGGGTGGGTCGTTCTTTGATGTGGGGCTGTCCTGTGCATTGTAGAATCTTTAGCAGTATCCTCTGGTCTCCAGCCACCAGAAGCCAGTAGCATCTCTGCCGTCCCCCGACCCCGACTTGTGACAACCAAATACGTCTCCAGTCATTGCCTGATGTGCCCTGGGAGCAAAATTACCCCCCGGTGAGAACTGCTAGTCCAAAGTAGGAAAGAAAGGAAGGAACATGTTCTCTTGAAGCAGTTTACTCTCTCTTCAGAGAGGAAAACATTTCCCAGAAGCCCCAGAGGACCGCCCACCCCAGTTTCCATTGGCCGTGGGGCGGGGGGTGGGGGGGGGGGTGCGGTCCGCTGTCTGTGCCTCAATGTGAGAGGTCCCGGCATGGAGCCTCTGCCATCTTCTGCTTTTCTAGGAGGAGGCAACTCTGCCAGCGGAGAAGGAGGGTGGAGATGGCTGTCGTGGTCGTGCCCAACAGCATCTGCGTGGTGAGCCCTCACGGGAGGGTCCAGGGATCTTTCCAGAGGTCTCAAAACAGGCGGTAAGGACTGTCTACTGGGGGCAGCCTGCTTGAAGGATGCTCCCCACTGACATCATCGCGAGCTCACCATGGATGAGTTGAGCATTCACTGGGTGAAGTGCTTTCCACACGTCGACAGGAGGAATTGTCGCCTCACCTCTGGGAGGAGACAATACGTTTTCCCCTCTGCTAGAGATGAAGACGTTGTGGCTGAGGAGGATGAGGCCCGGTGCCGCAGGTCCCACAGCCCCTGATGGGGGAGCTGGGTGCTGTATCTGCCTGACTCCAAAGCCCTTGGGTGTCGCTTTGAGTCCCGTCAGGAGGCGGAAACCACACCTGCCATTTTTGCAGAGAGAATTAATACAAAGGATTGTTAACTAAGCATTAAAGGGACGGCAGAGGCAACCAGAGAACACGAAGGTATCGCAGAGACAGCGGCTTCTGGGAGAATCTACCATGCCAGGGCTGGGGGATCAGGGGAAGGGGCTGGAATTGAAAGACTTCGGAGCTTGAAGGAGGGCCACCGTGGGGCTCACCCCGAGGCCTCCGAAGTGGGGCGCTGGCCAGCGGATGCTCGTGTCCCTGAGCGGCACAGTGAGGCTGGTTCTGGGACTGTTGGAAAAACCGCTAGGGGAACAGACTGCTGGGGTGAAGACATGCTGGGAGGATGCTGACGCTGGCAGGAAGCCAACGCAGGACCGCGAACGGGTTGGGGGGGGGGCGGAGCGTTGCTCCCTTCATCCTTCACTCCAGCAGGTGGGGGAGAAGAAAGGCAGTTTTCAGAGTCCCAGCCCAGCCTCACAGGCAGAGCACAGAGGGTAGGCTTGGGGCGCAGGGACAATCCTCACTCATCAGCATGCCTGCCATGCTTCTCCCCTCCCTGCCTGATGCCAGCAACCAGGAGGGCTTCGCGGAGGTGTCAGATGGTGATCTGTTAGAGTTGAGGACAAGAGACGAGCAAGATGACTTCAGGATTCTTCACTGCTCAGAAGGAAGGCCGGCTTGAGAGGAGAGGCTGCTGAGCCACAAAGGAATCCAGCTGCTCCCCAAGACCGGCTGCTGGACTTCTAAACTCTCCCTCACGGGATGTCGCCTATGTCTGAGCTGTCATCCTCCAGTTGAACCTCCTTTGACTTTGTCCTCCTGTACTGCAGTGACTAGAAAGAAAAGAAAGAGCCATTTCCCCGTTCCTCTGCCCCTGGGGTATTCGGGATGCAATTCCTCTCTTCCAGCTGAGATCTGAAGGACAGTGAGGCCCAGGCCGTCTTCCTGCTGCCTCAGGTTTTCTGGAAACATCCAGCTTTTCCATAACTGTATTTCAGTGACCAGTCGCGAGCTTTGGCGGAGGATGGGGTCCTTGCGGGGGTGAGGGCTTCTGGATTTGGGACCACAGCTCTTGCCGTGAGTTCTTGAAGCCAGCGGTTCTGGCAGCAGCCTCCAGGTCTCCACTTTCCTGACGGAGGCAGACGCACAAGCTTCCTTGTTGGGCCACCTCTGCCATGTTCTTCCTGGAGACCCAGCCCAGACTGCTCCTCCTGAAATCCCAGTGGTTTTTGTAAACATCTAATTACCGCGACTAATTTCCTTTCTTTTTGAAATGGGTAGAGTGGCTCCCTGTTTCTGCAGTTGAACCCTGATGACTTCAATCATGCCTGTAATCTTCACAACAACGCTGATTCCATCTTACAGATGAGTAAACTGAGGCCCAGGGTGGTGCAGTGTCCTGTGCGAGGTCATGCAGATTAGTCGGTGTCAGTAGCAGAATCCCACTTCGAGCCAGGTCTTTCGAAATGCCTCACTTTGAGGAATGAGTTTTGAAGAATGAGTCTGCGTTATTCCATCAAAGTTTTTGAAGAATGAGATTTCAGAATGAGTTTGAAGAATGAGTTTTGAGGAATGAGTTTGCATTATTCTGTCAAATAGAGCAGGAGGAGAGCATTCCAGGGGAACCATCGACCCGTCTGAAGGCAGATACGGATGAGCGAGCAGGGTAAATGGCTTGGAGTTTTGCAGTGGGTGCAGAGAGCTCCAACAATGTTTTTGAAAGGACTCTCCACTGAAATATCATCTACAGAGAGAAAAGTGTGCACATAAGTGCACAGCTCTGTGACTTTTCACCAAGAGAACACATCCACGTCACCTGCCTAGGGATCCAGAAGCACAGCATGTCGGGACCCAAGAAGCTTCATGTCCCTCTCCTGTCACTAGGCCCCTGGGGTGAGGTCTGTCCTGACTTCCCACACCCACACCAATGGTTAGTTTTACCTGCTTCCAACTTGATGAAAATGGAATCAAATTTGTCCTCTCTTGCCGCTGGCTTCTCTCACTCAACATTGCAAGGCACATCCTTACGGTTGTACAGAGTTATGCGTTGTTTACTCTCAATGCTATAGGGCGGGGCTCAGCCAACTTTTTCTGTGAAGGGCTGGACAGTAAATATATGAGGCTTCTCAGGCCATCTGACCTCTGCTGCAACTACTCAACTCTGCTTTATTGCGGGAAAGCAGTCACAGACAATATTTAAACCAATGGATGGGGCTGTTTCTAATAAAACTTTATAAAAGCAGGCAGCCTGGATTACAAACACAGTACTGTAGTTTGCCAACCCCTGCTGTAGAATATCCCATAGTGTGACTATACCACAATTTATTAATCTGTTCTACTGTTGACCAGCTTTGGGGCAGGTTTTAGTTTGAGGCTATTTATAAACAGTGCCACTACAAACATTCTTGCACGTGTGTTTGGTGAACATATGCCCACAGTTCTGTTAAGTATGTTTCAAGGAGTGGAATTGCTGGGTCAAAAGTTATACATATGTTTAGGGCTCAGCCTGGTGGCATAGTGGTTAAATTTGCCCACTCCACTTCAGCGGCCCAGGGTTCGCAGGTTAGGATCCAGGTGCAGGCCTGTGCACCGCTCATTAAGCCACGCTGTGGCAGCATCCCACAGAAAATAGAGGAAGACTGGCACAGATGTTAGCTCAGAGACAATCTTCCTTAAACCAAAAGAGGAAGATTAGCAACAGATCTTAGCTCAGGGCCAATCTTCCTTACCAAAAAAAAAAAAAAAAATAAAAAAGAAGAAGAAGAAGAAGAAGAAGAAGAAGAAGAAGTTATACATATGTTCAGCTTTAGAACATACTGCCCAATAGTTTTGTGAAGTGGTTGCACCAGTTCATCCTCCCACTATCTACAACCAGCTGTGTCTGGACATTCCAGTTGCTTCACTTCCTTGCCAACACTTGGTATTTTCACATTAACCTTTCACATGGGTGTGTACTGGTAGCGCTCTATGGTTTTAATTTGCATTTCCCTGATAAGTAACGAAGCTCGGCACCTTTTCATATGTTTATAGCTATCTTTGGATATCTTCTCTGTGAAGTGCCTGTTCCAGTAACATTTTATACCTTTCATTTGCGTCAATTATCCTCTGCCTTGGTGATCACTCTGGCAGTCTCCTCTGCAGTCTGGTTTTCCTTTCTTCTCTGAACTCAGGAGTCTTCAGCAGCCCATGTGGTACACATGTTACTAGTTTGTCTTTAATTCCAGAATCTACTGTGAGATGTTTGTCCTCTAGGAGACTGTTTCAGGATTTTTCCCCTTAAGAAATTTTGATCTTGCGTCTTGCAAGTGCATGTTCTTTCCCAATTCTTTTGTTTTCAATATATAATAGCTGCCCTGCAGTGATTTTCTCCTCTCTACCTCCCACATTTAAACAAAATGAAACAAACAAAAACCACGATCTCTAATTCGACCCTCATGGGCTCTTTGATTTTGATCTTTTGCCCAATTTCCCAAATCCATCCTCCTCTCCCCTGGCAGTTCTCTCCTTTCCCAGGGTAACCCCCTCTATCCCCTCCTCTGATCTCTCTGATTGATTATTGCAATCAATTAAGAAAGGCCCCAGTAGCCAATCAGACAAGATTCCTTCCTGGATGGTGGAGGAAGAGCAAAGGCGAGCCGATGGAGCTTTCTTTAGAAGTCAAGATGAAAGAGGCTATGAGTACTCTCACGACTGCACATTTTTGTCCTTGCCACCCATAGGTTCTGGGTCCATGCACAGAAATATTGTTTTGAACTTATTTTAAAAAGGAAAACAAGTTACTTTTAGAGGAGAGGGTCTCTCTTATTTGAGTCTTGCAAGTCGGGACACTGAGCCCATGACCTCCACGGGAACTTACATGGGAGCCTTCTCCTTCCTGAGGACTAACCACGGGGCACCTACTGTATGAGTGCGTCAGGGGTCCCTAAGACCACCCCCAGGTTCGACGATCTGCTAAGAGGACCCGGCATATAGCTGTGCTCATGGCAGTAACTCATTACAGCAAAGAGATACAGAGCAAAACCCACAGAGGGAAAAGGCACAATGTCCGGAGGAAAGCAGGCACAGTGCGCAGAGCCCTCTCCCAGGGGGAGTCACGCGGGACAGGCTTAATTTCCCCAGCCATGAGTTGTGACCTCACGCATGACACGTGACCTCCCAGGGAGGCTCATCAGGGACTCGGTGCTCAGGGTCTCCATTGGAGCTGGTCACATAGGCACCCTCTCCCTGGTACACACCAAATTTCTCAGGAGGGAAGCAGGCGTTCGGCAGAAACCACATTGTCTATGCCGACAGTTTGGGCAGAGTGGGCCCCTGTTATCAGGGATTGGTGGGAACCTTCTTGAAATCCACCTTCCTGATGCCAGTGAAGGGCCGACCTCCTAAGCAGGACTTTCAAAGGACAGCGCTCGGGCCTGCGGTGGTAACTGGCTTTTGCACAGGGAGGCGTTTAAAATTAATAAGCCCTGCCAGCAGCCCCAAGGAGCTGTACAATCATGGTCCCCATTTGGAAGAGAAGAAACGACGGCTCCCAGAGGGTGCAGAACTTTTCCACTAAAAGCTAATAAGCGGTAAAACCTGGACACAGTCTATGTGAAATTACAGACCACGTTATTTTCACCAGGCACCACTGCCTCTCAATCGTTTAATTATTTCCACATTTAACTACTTACTGGCCAACATTTACGGAGACTTTCCTACGGACCAGGCACTGTGTTGCGTGTTTTTCCTAGAACAGCTCACTTAAGCCCCACCCTAGGAGATCTTGTGTTATTGTTACCCCCATTTTGCAGATGGGGAAACTGAGGCACAGAGCTATTGAAGACTGCACATCAGGTCACAATAATCGTGGCCAGGGTTGGGTGCTTCTTAGGTCCAGACGCAGTGGTAAGCATTTTCCATGCTCATTCAATCTTCATAATCTCTTTATAAGAGATCTGCGGAAGCTCCAGACTTGGGGGTGGAGACAGTTAGGAGGACAGTCTGCTTGGAATGGGGCTTGAGGTTTTTCCAGCCCTTTACCCAGGGTTGGGGAAATCGCTTGTCCATATTAGAGAGGAGGGGAGGGCCTACTCCCCTGGAGGCGCCACTTCTGTTCTCAGTTTATGGATGAGGCTCAGAGCAGGAAGAAATATGCTTAAGGCCACACAGCTCCTGGGGGGCTCCCTGATTCCAGTGTCCAAGGCATGTTCCTCCTGCGGGCGTCCCTCAGCTTCGCTGAGCTTCTGCTCCCCGGTGGCCTCTGCAGAGCAAAGATGGACTGGGGGTGAATCTTAATGCAGTGAAGCTAGCATGAGGAGGGAACCTAGAGCTCCAGGAGGCGAGGCTGACGAGGGGCTCTAGGGGTTCAGCGGAAAGTGGGGCACATCGCTTCCGGCAGAAGCCACAGGCAACTCATTCACCCAGTCAGCAAAGCGGAGAGCAAGTGGAAATTTCCAGCCTCAGGGCTTCAGTGAGCTTCCAGCGCCCGGTGCCTGTTCTAGTGGGTGGAGATGGCCCCATGTCACTTCTGCCTCACTCTCTCCCACACCCGGCCTTGGCCCCCCCTTCCCCGGCCCCTTCCCATCAGAGGAAGGGACTTACCTGGAGGACAAAGGTCTCCTTGGAATCCCTGCCCCCAGAGAAGGTGTGGACCCGGCTGAGACGAAAAAGCTGAGAATTTACCCAAGCCCTGAGCGGCAAACCCGGGCCTCCAGCAGACGGGCAAGTGCAGGGGCGAGCGAGGGGGACAAGTCAGAGGCCCATGGCCCACCAGAGGGCTGCTCCTGGCTCTCCCGGGTCCTCGCCACTGTCTGGCCCCACGCCTGCCTGCACGCCACATGTGCACAGCACCTGTCCGAAGGGTCGACATTGGTCGACAAGCAGTGCTGACTGCAGATTCTAGAAAGCAAAGGTCAGTGTTCTCGCGCTAATAAAGCGATGTCGTGTGGTGTCGAGCTTATTTTTGTGGCAGAATTCATGTCAATTTGGATGTGACTAGAACCTCTCCAACACTAGGGAACTGAAGACAACAGGGTGCCCCCTCGACTTTTAGTTCAGGCCGACAACTTTGGGCAGGTCACTTCGGCTCTCGGGCCCTGTCTCCTAACCTGCAAAACGGGAATAACCGTGCTTCCTAAGGCTGTGGTGAAAGGAGACCATGAACAGCGAGTGGGGGGCGCGGGGGCGGCTGGCGCGAGGAAGGGCTGCACAGACCTTAGGCGCTGCTCCTGCTGCCGAGGCTCTGCGCCCCGAAGCAATCCTGGCACCCAGCGCAGGGCCAGCCCAGTGACGGAGGCAGGAGGAGAGGCTTCGTTATCAGCTCAGGGTGGCTTGCTCCGACTCCCATTTCCGAGAGCAGACAGTGGGGTCTGCCACCAAGCACTCCTTCCCCTCCTGCCTCCCTCTAGCTCCCAGCACTTCCTTCGGGTAAACACCCCGCTCCGGATGCAGCCAGTGCTCTGGAGGAAGTTGGCTCCTCCCCCTTGCTCCAGCAGTGGTCCCTGATTGGCTTACAGGGAACCGGCACTGTCCATTTCCTGCCCAGTCATTGGTTCGTGGATAAGCATGTGACCCAGGGGGCCCAATCAGGGTGCATCTTATGTGGACCAGCGCTCGCCTGCGCAGGGATGAGACTGTGGAGAGGTGGAACCCGGAGGATGCGAGCGGCCTGGCTGAGGATGCTGCTGAGATGGCAGCGTTGAGAAATAGAAAACACCTGGGCCGCACATGGCTTTGTTAAGTCTCCGAATCGTCCAACCGGAAGCTTGACCTTAGCTGCACTTTCCATTTGCTCCAAACAAGTCCCCTCGATGGCAGCAGCCGGTTCAAGTTGCCTTTCTCGGTGACTTGCCTCTAGAAGCATCCTGTCGTGAAGCACTTTCATAGCTCAAATCACCTGCTTGCACATCTGCCTTGAAGAAGACAGAGACATCTTGCTATCCTCCGCGTTCACAGCTCCTAGCCAGTATCTGGGGCACCTCAGGCACGTAATCGTCATATGTTGAATTCATAGGACATGACTTACCTCATGGAACTTGCAGTCTCCCTGAAAAATGAGATACGGGAAAATGAATCTAAATAAGATGTGAGACAAGCTGTGACCGAGTCCCAGTGCTGGGTCTGCAGGCGATCAATGTTGTCATACTTAATCTCCTCCTTGCAGTGACCTTGAGATGCCGTCGTGGATGAACAGGGCAAACGGCAGGTGACAAACCCACTCACCCGGACCAACCGGGCTTTGGGAAAAGATTCATGGAGAGGAGGGGAGGTTTTTTGCTTAAAATGGAGGTTGGAATTGTGTTGAAAGTATGAGACAGGCCCCAAAGAGGTTGTCTATTAGAACACTTTTGGTTGAAATGGGGCAGAAAATTGGCTGCAAAATGGCCTAGGCAGAGAGAGGTAGAGAGAGAGAGAATTTATTGCTTCACATGAAAGATAAATCCAGGAGTAGTTCAAGCCTCAGGAACACAAATGTGATTGGAACCTCAGCTTCTCTCCATGGCTCAGATCCGCCTTCCTCTCTGTGGCTTCAGTCTCTTACTGTGCCTGGGAGCAAGACAGTGACAGCAGCTGCCACCTGTCCATCTTCATGGGCTCCCAGAAAGTAGAAACAAGCTGGGGTCTCCTCCTGCTTCATTGGTCCAGCCGCCTGTCCCAGAACCAGGCGCTGTGGCCAGGCGTGTGTTGTGCTTTGATTAGTTGAGGCTTCCACCACGTGCTTCACCTCTTGGGTGGAGTCCCATTGGCCGGTCCCTAAGACACTAGGGTACCCTTGCCAGAAGAAGGGTCCTGGGTGCCGGAGATAAAAGCAAGAGTTGTCCATTGCACATGACAATGGTCAGGAGGAGCAGAAACCAATAGATATGCCCATTCTCGCAGCACATGCTGTGGAAGGCCTGCCACTCATCAGACCCTATGCTAGGGAAACAGGGCCAGGCGAGAGAGGAGCTCACGGCCCAGAGGACAGGTGCAAGTTTCCTCCTGTCTGGCGTGTGATAAGGATTAGTCACAGAGCCAGGCAGGACCAACAGTGTCCTCCAGCCCCTTACTTTCTATAGGAAGATAGAAATCCCTGCAGCCCTGGCCGTCATCTCTCATGAACGTGCTTAGTAAGCTTGGACAAACTTCTTGTCCTCTCTGCCTCGGTGTCTTCATCTTTAACCTCAGGATTACAACAGCACCTGCCTCGCAGGGCTGTCGAGAGGGAGAGGAGAGCGAGCATGGAGACGCTGGCCCAGCACCAGCTCCAGTGAGGCTCAGGCCATGGGAACTTGGTCATGTTTTCCTGGGGTGATGTCGATGGTGTTGGGACAAGTCGGCCTGAGAGCAGCTGCTTCACACGCTTTGTGAAGGATGGATGGGGGAGCCGCTGGAGCAGACCGCCTGGTGTGGAACTTGAGTCTTAGTTTGCTGGGGCCGCCATAACAAAATCCCGCAGACTTGAACAAATGACATTTATTTCCTGACAGTTCTGGAGGCTGGAAGTCCGAGATGAGGGTTCTGGTGAGAGCTCTCTTCCTCACCTGCAGAGGGCTACCTTCTCACTGTGTCCTCACACGGCAGGGAGAGAGAGGAAGAGAGGTCTTCCTCTTCATGTAAGGCCATACTCCTATCAAACTATTATCTCGTTTAACCTTCCTTACTTCCTAAAGAACCTTATCTCCAGATATAGTCACATTGGAGTTAGGGCTTCACCATGTAAATTTTAGGGAGACACAGTTCAGTCCATAGCAAACCATCCAACCTTTCCAGGCCTCAGTCTGCACGTCTGCGCAATGGGAGGGTTTCCAGAGCATGTCTCTTAGGCCTTTTATGGGTGCATAGAAAGCACTCAGTGGATCTCCATTGCTGCCCTCTTTTCTTTCCTTACTGACTGGCAGGCAAGGGCTGTGGTCTGTCTCGGGGGCCCCTGCAGCCTCTGGCAAGTGCCCAGCACGTGGTGAGCACCAGTGAACGTCAGTTTAATGAATCCATACAGCACTGCTTTGTTTGACAGAGGGTGGCACCCTCTGTTGGGATGTTGGGGTACCAGGCCACGCTGCTTGACACATGAGCTAAGATTTAAATTCAGCTATTGCAACAAAGAAACCAAAATAACAGTAGCTGAATCAAGGCAGTTTATTTCTCCATCACATGAGATCTGGATGAGGTGGTCCGGAGCTGGGACTGTGGCTTCACGGCATCAGGATCCCAGGCTCCGTCCCTCTTGTGGCTCTGTGATGCCTGGGGTATTCCTCTCATTTGAATGGCCCAAGATGGCTTCCTCTCATCTGAATGATCCAAGTTCCAGGGAGCAGGGAAGAGAAAGAGATGGAGGAAGAGTGCCCCACCTCCCTTCGAAGGCATCTCATTGAACGGAACTCAGTGATGCAGCCACACCTCGCTGCAAGGGAGACTCGGCAGAGTGGTTTCCAGTTGGGCATCCGTGTGTCCATCAGAAAGTGGGGATTCTGCTGCTGGCAGAGACAAGAGGGGGATGGATACTGGGGCATGCTTGGGAGGCTCTGCTCAAGACTTCTGCTTCTCTTAGGGACAAGGGTCAGAACTCTGCCTCATAGACGAAAAAGAGCCCAGGTAGGAGGCAAACTGGCATTTGTCCAAAGAGAGATGTCCTTCAGGAAGATGAAAGGAATGGGGGAGTTTCTTGTTCATGAGCCAATACAGATCTTCAGTCACCCAGGACCTCCTCCCTCCTCAGCCCGAAGCTCCAGGCTCCTGCACGGGCCCCCAGGTGAAAGAAGGACCAGTTTCACTCAGTGCCAGGTCCCAGGGCCCATCCAGGAGCCGGAGGGGATGCAGGCCTTGTCTGGAGAGCTCTGGGGGGATCCGAGGTGGATGGAGCCTCTGTCTCCCCTCTGAGTGGGAGACGTGGCTTCAAGGACAGGGAGAAATTCAGAAACTGAGAGGAAATCGTTTCTCTGGGTGACGCTTTTTTTTAAGGTGGAGCTCGCTTCTTATTCCTCTGGGCAGCCTAGTGCCTGCCTGAGGCCTGGCACACAGTAGGCACGCAGTCAGGTTGAACAGATCATTTCTTGCAGTTTTCCCCTGCTTCTTCTGACTTCTAAGACTTGGCCTCAGGACAGGAACATTGCCTTATGATTTATTTTGACCCCTCAACGATGGGAAGCCCAGTGCCTGACACACAGTAGGTGCTCAGCTGTCTGGTTTCCCAGCACCTCCATAAACTCATCTTGCACATCAGGACTCCTGAGAAGGAAGCTCTCTCCTTATGACCTTCTTGCTCCGGAGTCAGAGCTGACCAACTCTTATCAGTGCAGAAAGGGAGAGCAGTGATGCTGGGTTTCACGGTAGTGATCACCAAGTGAGCCCCTACGATGTGCGAGACTCTGCCAGGCACTTGACAACTTCTTCCAAGTCCTCCACCAAGCCTTCAACATGGGCATTACTATTTCCATTGTTATTCCCATTCTTATTCCCATTCTCTAGGTGAGGCAACTGAGATGTAGAGACAGTGAGAACTAGCTCATCCTTTAGAGCAGGGACTGGCTAACTACAGCCCATGGCCCAAATCTGGCCCGCCACTTGTGTCTGTAAATAAAGTTTTATTGGCACACGGCCACAGCCGTTCATTTACATAATGTCCGCAGCTGCTTTCGTGCTGCAACAGCAGGATTGAGTAGCTGCAACAGAGACCATATGGCCCACAAAGCCTAAAATATTTACTAGCTGGCCCTTGACTGAAAAATTTCACCTGGTTTAGAGGAAACATTTGAATACTTTCTTTTTGTCAGCCTGGAAATCGGATCAGGAAAGGCTTTGTAAGCCGTGGTGAGGAGCTCAGACTTGTTGGGCTGGCAGAGGATTGTCCCTGCTTACTCTGTGAGTCCGATTTTAATGGCAAGTGACAAATTCAAGTTAAAGCACAAACAGGAATTTATTGGCTTGGGTCATTAAAATTTTCAGGGATAATATCTACTTCAGGTCAAGCTGGATCCAGGTGCTCAAATGATAACAATAGAAATCTGTCTCCCTCTCTCTCTGGGCTCTGCTGCCCTTTGTGCTGGCTCTATTCTCAGGCTGGCTGTCCCCGCATGGTGGGAGGATGGCTATCAGCCCCAGGCTTACATCTGCCTAGCTTGGCATTCCCAACAGAAAGACAGCGCCTCTCTGCTAATTAACATGCAGGGGACAGTCCTGGGATTCAACATCAATGGCCCCAGCTGGAATCAGATGACCATTCCTAGCCAATCACCGTGGCCAGGAAAATGTTGCGTTCTCACTGGCCGGGCCTGGAGCTGGGGATGGGGCAGGTCCATCTGAGCTACAGGGGTTGAGTGTGGGGGTGGGGTGGCTCTCCAGAGGCCACCGTGGGCTCTGCTCCCAGAGGAGAGTGTGATGGACAGGCAGAAATAACGGATGAGTGTTATGCTTGATGCCTCTCCGGACAGAGACGTGGAAACGTTATCCGGACTGGCCCTCATGATTGGAAGGAAGAGCTAATGGCAGGATGTGTGTGAGCAGCCGTCTACGCAGTCAGGCCAGGCGCTGGAATCCAGTGGGAGGATATGTGTATGTGAGGGGGCTGGGGCTGGGGGGGAAGGGATCCAAGAGCTGGGGGGATGGGGAATAGGGGCTCCAGAGTGGGGTGGGGGGATGGGTCTCCAACTCCCCGCCCCGCCCCCCCCCACCCGCCTTCCCTCCCTTTCTTCCCAAAGGTTTGAGCTCCTGTTCTGTGCCAGGCATGCGGTTCAGCACTAGGAACACAGACTTGGGGCCGGCCCGGTGGCGCAGTGGTTAAGTGCACACATTCCACTTTGGCGGCCCAGGGTTCGCCGGTTCAGATCCCGGGTGCGGACATGGCACCACTTGGCAAAAGCCATGCTGTGGTAGGCGTCCCACATATAAAGTAGAGGAAGATGGGCATGGATGTGAGCTCAGGGCCAGTCTTCCCCAGCAAAAAGAAGAAGATTGGCAGTAGTTAGCTCAGGGCTAATCTCCCTCGAAAAAAGGGAACACAGAGATGAACAAGATGGAAGCATTCCCTGCCTCCTAATGATTATATTCTCCTGGAGAAGGGACAGAATAAACAGATAAATAAATGGGATCATTTTCAAGAGATGAGCTAGAAAACAAGTGGGCAGCTGCTTTCACCAGGGTGGTCAGGGAGGGCTTCTCAGAGGAGGTGACATTTGGGTAGAGACCAAACCGTGAGAAGGAACCAGCCCTGGGAGTAGTAGGAGTGGGAGAGGGAGGGACAGCAAGCCCGGTGGCCTTTAGGTGGCAGAGAGCCCCAGGAACTCAAGAAACAGGCACGTGCCCACGTGGGTGGAGCCTGAGGATGGGGAAAGTGCTAGAGGCCAAAGTAGGGCAGGGCAGGAGCAGCAGGGCAGGCCTGGAAAGCCAGGCAAGGAGTTTGGATGGGAACGGAGCATCGCGGCCTGCTTGGGGGGTGGGGGCGCGGAGGATGACGTCGGAGCCAAATGGCGGGAGAGAGAGAGGAGGAAGAAGGATGAGGTGCTGGCCACCACGGGTCCATGTCCCTGAACCTTCAGAACGACCCGTGACAGGTGCGAGGGGACAGCGAGGCTCAGAGACGTGAGCGGCCCAGCCCGCGGTGGAGCTGTCGCTGGAACTCGGGTCTTCCAACTCCCCCGCTCTCCCTCCTCCACGGATCTGCCTCTCAGCGCGGCATTCGAAGGAGGCAGCGGTCCAAAGTGATTCATCGCTTCTTTCCTTCCCGCCGCCCCTCGTTTCCTTTCTTAATTTCCACATTTCTGAGCTGAAACAGGCTGGTATTTAGATCTGCCAGTAGCAGAGTAGCAGATGGGAGAAGGAGGGGCCGCATCGGCCCATCAGAGCACGAAGGATGGGCGGCTGAACCCCACCTGGGGCTAGCAGGACCACCCCCCTGGGCCAGATGCTCCCCACAGGCTGAAAGATGGTGGGGGTGGCAGGCGCCAACGTCCCCATTCCCCCGCGCCTGAAACAGTGCTGGAGCAGGAAAGGAGATGTGCTTCTCCTCGCACGTAAATGTCACTTTACTTTGTGCCTTCCTTTTTTATCACCGCGTTTGGAAAGTGGCTGCTATCTCCAAAGGAACGGTGTTGGTTTCATCTTCCAAATGCCGCCGCTGTGGGTACCAGCACAAGGCTTAATAGCGGATTATTTTTACAGCTTCGGCTCTCCCCCGTCTCTGACTCCTGATATCATCTTAGCCAGACATGTGAGCGGGTGAATGGGAGACTGCTGCCATAGACGACCCATGTGTCCTGCATTATGGCGACTTTTAGGGCCCCTTCATGGGCATCCCTAATTCTAGGACTGGACACAGAGTCCCTGACATGGGCTCAGGCTGGAGAAATTTATTGCAGAAGAAAGAGGTCCTATTTCCCCTAGACATTTTGTAGTGGATGTCTGTTGATTTTTCCTGTGCCCAGTCACTTCTGAAAATAGGACCTCAATTCCCTTGTGGCATTGCTGCCACTGCTACCCTTGGTTCACACATTTTGGGTGGGGATGAAATCCACCCATTTTTAGGAATGGCCAGATCACCCAGCCTGACTGGTGGACCTATTCTTTCCCTGATCTAGCTTGATGATTTAGACACGAACAAGAAACTCAAACCACACAGCAAGATATGGTTTGGGGACTTATATAGGAACTACAGGGAAAGAGAAGTTGTCCTACTAGGAGCTGGCTGAATGAGGAAGATGGAAACCTGGCGCTGCTGGTGGCCAGAGTTCTGGGGGGAGAGTCTCCTTAATAATGAGGCCAATGCAGGGGAAAGCAGAGCTAAAGCCTGGGGGAGAGAGAGGGAAAGAGAGAGTTCTACTTGAACACCTGGATCCAGCCATTCCTGAAGCTAATTAACTTTGGACTTGTCAGTCATATGAATTCACAAATTTAGTTTGATGGCAAGAGTACTAATACCTATTGGTATGATTTTGGCTACATAAAGGAACCTTGTCTCCAAGTTCCCCCACCCTCCCTGATTGCTGCAAGGGTACAGCTCATAGCAAGCAGGAAGGGCAGGAACGAGGCCTAGACACCACTCCTTCCCACCTATGTAGACCCCGTGGAGGCCGTCTCTGGAGGGTTCAGCTGCTCTCTGGGGATGCCTGAGAAGGATGTTCTAAGTATAAAGGGCAGGGACACCTGCTGTGGTGGAGAGGGCTGTTGAGGGGCAAGATTCTGGGGACCACGGAGTTGAAGAGGCCTCCATGGGCCCTGCGGTAACACGGGGCCTCAGTCATCCCAGGTGGCACTGAGCAGGGGCTTCCACTCTGCTTCTTCACTCCCAGACCCAGCAAATGTTGACTGCCGACCATGCTGGGGACTGCGGGTTGCGGACCTGGGTGTGGGGCCTCCACCTCGGTCCCTTAGTAACTGTGTCGCGTTGGGCAGGGTCTGTCATCTCTCAGAGCTTCCAAGTCCTGATCTGCGGAACAGGAGTGACAGTGTCACCTGCTGCACAGGATCGTGAGGGGGCCTCAATAGTCGGCCTGAGTCTGGCACATAATGAGCCACCGATAAGCATTTGCCAGCATTACTATTCGAGGGACGATAATATCCTAGTTCGTGTGTGTGTGTGTGTGTGTGCACGCATGCACGTGCGAGGGAGGAGGGGGTGGCTCAAGTTTTAGAGAGAGAGTTATATAAATGGATTATTTCCGTGTGGTAGAGTTGATGATAAGATGGACATAAGCCACAAGTACAAGCAGCTCCCGGAGCCCAGAAGGAGAGGAGTCTGACTGATAGGTGGGATTCAGGGAAGGCTTCCTGGAGGAGGTGACCACCGAGCTGAGTCTTGAGGTCTGAGCAGGAGTTGGACCAGAGAATAGCAGTGGCAGATGCTCAGAGGCATCGTGGGAGCAGGAGATATGCCCAATGTCATGACCCTAGAGAGTGGAATATGACGGAACGTGAGCATCAGAGGGTGACCCTGGAGAGGCCAGCAGGGAGAGACGATAGCAAGAGTTCGAGGGGGCCTGGGGGCAGCAGGCAGTCCTTGGAGGGTTTTTCAATGAGAGAGTAGAATACTCTAATTTGAGTTTTTAGGAGTTCCACCCAGAACCCGACGTGAACTCTCCTACTGGCTGTTGGGAGGGGAGGAGCTTCCTGTCCGGCCAGAAGAGTCCCTGATACTCAGGGGACCCCGCTTCCGGGAGGATGCACATCCATCATCTCATTTCACCCACCCGGCGGGACTGGCGCCCTGGTCTACAAGTGAGTTCACTGGGGTTCAGAGGGTCCGGCGGTTTGCTCAGTGACAGAGCGCCATTAGCAGAGCCGGGACTGGAACCCAGGCCATCAGGCCACAGATCCCAGGGCCCGGAGCAGGATGAGGCGGGTAAGGCGCTCTCTGCGGCACAAAATGGAAGGGGCGCCAGAAAGCTCAAGTTGGCATAAATTACATTTGAATGCGATACTTAGAGAAATTGAAATCCATGCCAAAAAAACCCCATGGCCAGTATTCATGAGGCAGAATATCAAATTCTTAAACAAAAACAGAATCATTCTGACTGATTTTTTCCTCTTGCTCAGACTCCAGAATGGCTCAGCACAGGCCGTGATGGCCCTGTGCTGGCCTCAGGCTCCCCCTTGCTGGTGGCAGAGGGACCCCAGCAGCCGCAGGCGTGTGTCCTCCTCTGAGAGATGCAGACAGCAGCTGCCGACTGGGTTCTCGTGAACTCAGCAGAGCAGGCCTGAGCCCCTGCTGGCCCCAGAGCTGAGCGGAACCAGCCACACCTGGTCACCTACAGTGACCGTTGGGAAGGGACAGCACCCCCAAAATATTAGGGTGCTAATGTTCCCATTCTAGAGAGAGGCCTGGGTGTTAAACACGCAAAGGGACAGATCCGCCTGCAGGGGGCGGTGCCTGACCCAGAGGCCTGTGCGCGGCTCCGGTGATGGAAGAGCAGGCTGGGCAGAGCCAGACTTGCCTCCTGACGCCCTGGTTGGTGCAGTTCTCGCAGGCAGCTGGCACTGGGGTCCTTTTCCAGCCCCGACTCCCTGCGGTCGCATACGCTGTTCGCAGCTGTTTAATCCGTGGGTGCTTTTCTCTCACCTCCTCCTCCTCCTCCTCCAAGCAATCTTGCTGAACTTCCAGGCCAATTAGTTATAACTCAAACCTCTTTTGATCAAACCTGTCTATTTCTGCACTAATGGAAGGATTTGTGCGCCCCGTCCCTCCCCACCGTGAAGCGCCCTCGGGAGGAGAGCAGCGTGAGGGACCGTTCCTGATTCCTGGGGAAGGAGCCTGGCGAGGCGTGAGGGGCTCGGGGCAGACAGCCAGCAGGGCCGAGAATGTCTCTGTGCAGTACAGCAAGAAGGGCAGCAAGCTTCTTCTAGAAGGTCACCCCTGGGAGACTCACCTTCCCCATGAGAGAGGGTTATGTGCTTGGGAGACGGGGCCAGCCGGCAAGGATGGCGGGAGTCAGTGACGAGGCAGCTCTTCCGCCCACAGTCTGACGACCGCGGAGCAGCGTCCGCCTGCAGGCTCTGTGCTCTCCAGTTTGTCACAGGCCCCACCACTCCCTGATGCTTTACATCCTGTCTGCATTACTCATTTATGTTACCTTCCTTGCTTTTGCAGAATTAATGTCTCTCTCCTCCCACATTAGGCTAAACTTTTTGTATCCTAGTATCAGAGTATCTGAAAACAAGACAGGGGAGGGGGGTCATTAGCTCTCAGAGCCCCTGGATCAGCCCTTAGATTCTCGTTCAGCAATTTTTAAGTTTCTTCCTTCTTCCCCAAGCCTCCGTGGAAGGAGTGTCTTCCCAGCCCCTCTGACGTTGGCCTTGACCCTGTGATTTGTTCAGTCGACAGAACGTGGCTGAGAGTGACAATGAGCCAGTACTGAGCTAGACCTAAAGAGCGATCACAGATTTCCACTTGTCCCAGTTGCTCCTGGTTGTACCTGGGAGCATAACGGACTCCTGGGAAGTCGCTGTCCTGTCCCCCGGACCCCAGAATGAACACACGCAGAGAAAAGCCGTCTCAGGTTTCCCACACTCCTTTGAGTGGGAGAACAAAGGCTTATTGCATGGCACTGAGTTCTGGGATGGCTTGTTACACAGCAAAAGCTGACAGAGACAAAGGGCTTTCTGAGGGTCAGGAAAACTGGTAGCAAGAGCATCAGCGGCATGGAGATAAAGGCAGAGCTGGGGCCAGACCAAACTTGGCTTGACCCCGGTAGGATCCTGTACCTATCACCTGGCGACTTCAGCTGTGTTCCTTAACCTCTGTGCATCTGTGGTGTCCTCGTGTGACAAATGGGTACATCCCGCCTCGCAGGGCTAGTGTGAGAATTCAGAGATGGCACATGACACCTTGACAGGCAGTAGGTCCTCAGTACCTTAATTTCCTTTTTTCTTTCCTCTCCAAGTATTGCCAAACTGTTAAGCTTGGAGAATGGCTTTGTGACTCTCTGTGTCACCAGAAGCCGCTTGGTAATAAGCTTTAGACTTGAAGTGAGCAGGCTCTGGAGTGAGGCTGTCTTGCTCCCATGCCAGCTGCACCGTTTACCAGCCGGGTGACTTTGGCAAGCTGCTTCACCCCCAGCACCGCCCGTGCCCCAGCTGTAAGTGGGTGGGGCGACATTTCCTAGCTCAGGGCTGCTGGAGTGGAAGGATCCCCTGAGACAGGACAGTGCCAGGAAGGCAGGCCGGGGTGCCCCATAATAGCGACCTGCAATCATGGCCACTGTTGTTAATCGTGCAGGACTTTAGCACCCCTGCCCCATCTCGTCACCCCGTCCCTCCGCCCCGTGTTTCTCCCAGCAGGAACCCTGGGCCACCGGCCACAGAATTCCTGGGGTGAGGGAGGTGGTGCCTGTTAGAATTCAGACCCCTGGGCCTGTCTCTGACCCCTGGAGTCAGATTCTCAGGGGACGGCCCTGGAACCTTCATGTTAACAGTCTCCCGGGGGGTTGTCTGGACACTGGCTGCATTGTCCGTTGCCCTCGTCCAAGTGTTGACCAGGCTTCCAACCTGAGTGGTGGTCTCGTGACTCTGGCTGGGCAGCTCATAGTCGATTCAAGGCTCAAGTGTGAGGCTCTTTCTTTAAGCCAAAGCAGAGCCATGCATTCCATTTGCTTTGTATTTTATTTTTTGTCAACAGAAAGTACCTGGAAGAGTTGCTTTTCTCTGTGTGACAGTGCAGGTGGCCGTGTTCCCAGGAGGCCGCCTGGGCCATCTAGAGAAGGGGACAGGTCTCCAGGGACAGTGCCTGAGGGCCCGGGGTGGTCCACCTCGGGGGTCAGCAGAGGACAGCCCACCCACCAGCTCCAGCGCCCCGCTCGTTTTTGTATGACCCAAAAGCCGGGAAAGGTTTTTGCATTTTCACATGGTTTAAAAGAAATCAGGCATCTGTAATTGATTCCAGTGATAGGGAATGCTAACTTTGGACCCCATTTAAGCAAAATATTATCCTTCCACAACATTCCATTCTTCTCATTAGTAAACCTGTATATACTTTTTAAACTGCGCTCAATTATTATATTTTTAATTTCATCAATGAAAAATGTGTGGAGATTTATTTTTTATCCTATTATAATATCTTCAATTTTGCCTCTTGGCCCTCAGAACCTAAAATATCAACTATCGGGCTCTTTGTTGGACCACTTGGCTCCCCGACCCGCTCAAGAGTCTGAGGCTCGGGCCTCACAGCACAGCACCGGAACCGCCTCTGGCCTCGCCAGATTCTCTGTTTCACGCTCTTCCTTAGGATCTGTAGCAAGTTAAACACACACGCAGAACTGTCAGTAAAAAAGAGGCGCTAAAAGCGCCAAAAGAGAAGCGTCGTTTAGAAAATGAGCTTTCAAAAGGTTAGGGGAGTGAGACGTTCGAGAGAAAACCGTACCACGCTCCCCGCCCCCCGCCCCCATCCCCTCCCACCTTGATCCCGCCCCCAGTGCCTCCCACCCCAATCCCGCCCCGCCCTCCGATGTCACTGCGTGTTTCCCCTGCGACCTCCCAACATCAGCTCGCGTTATGGGACTGACATCACGTCTGTCCTCTTCCCCACTCGCCTCTCCCCATTCCTGGAGTCTGGGGTCTCCCCAGGCAGAAGTAACGGAGCGGAGCTTTATTTTATGATGAAGCTCAAGGCGGGAAGAGAATGGATTAAGAGCGTTTGGGGCCTCCTAGGGCGTTATTCCCATTGCTCACAAAGGATTAACCCACCTCCTTTAAGAGATCCAGTTGCTTCTTAGACTCTTCCATCCTCAGCCCTGACCATCGAGCTTTCCTTCCTTTCTCTCCTCCACCTTCCCAATCTGAAGCTCCCCCGTCCCAGCAGAGAGCAGGGCGTCGACCACAGCCTGCAGTGCCGGCCGGGGAGGGGGGAGGCGAGGCCCGGAGGAGACAGTTCAAGCCCCTGAGACAGAAAAAGGACACGAGGAGAGGGTCCCCGGGGTGGCCGCGTGGGCCCCTGAGACCCTAGAAGCCAAGCCCCATGCAGTCAAATGGATGTCCTGGTGGGGGAGCGGCTCCCCGCCCCCATCGCCCTCGGGGGACTCAGCGAGGTTTGGAGTCTAGTTTGACTCTAGGGTTGTGAAGGGACGCAGCGTTGTTTCAAGAGTTCCTGTGGTTATTTGGGGCTCAGCTCCCCCGCCCCACACCCACCCCTCCCCGTGGGGAGGCCGGAGAGCCCAGTGCTCTTCTGTGTGGTGATGACACCACCTCTGCCCCCACGACGAAGGGCACATCTCAGAGCCTGGATGACGTCAGTTCAGACGATTTATAAACGTGCCGCATACAGTTTACCAAAAAAATTAGAAGGAATCCTGTCATAATACTGCCCTAAAATTTGCTTTTCTCACTTGAGTCTTCCGATGAGCTCTGCCTCATTCATTTAATGGTTTTATGCTTTTCCAGTTTTCTTTTGGTTCCAGAATTTATTTAACCCACACCCCTACTGATGGACATTTAGGTTGTTTCTCTGCGTGTGCGAACCTCTGCGTGCACAACACATACCACTGTACATGACGTACATGAACATTCTCCAACCTAAGTCTCTACTCACTCAGGCCTGGATGCCTAGCAGTGAAATCTGGGGATAAAAGGAGCTTTGGATATTTCACATTTATATTGATTCTGTCAAATCACTCTCCAAAAAGGCTGGGCCACTTTGTACTTCCACCCGCAGACTATCTGTGGTCATTTCCCAATTTCATGACAAACACCAAATATGATCCATCATTTAAGTTTTGGCCAATTTGTTAAGTTTTTTTTGAAAAATGGTAACAATCTCTGAATTTGTACTTTTGAATTATGAATGTGCTTTTACATATTTTTGGCCGTGTGTATTTCTCCTGTCAGTTGCCTGTTCATAGCCATTGCTCATTTTTATTTTGAGTTGATTGGAATTTTCTTAATGCTTTGTGGTAACTCCTTGTAGATTAAGGATAGAAACTTTGTGTCATCGTATTTGTTAACTCTTTTCTCTTAGACTATCATTTGTCTTTTAATGTTGTTTATAGTATCTTTTGGTGTACAAATATTTAAAATTTTAGGTTGTCAAGCCTGTAAAGCACAGAAAATAATCCTTCTCAATATATTCCTCTCTACACGTTCTGCTTAGGAAGGCCTCTCCTACGTACGATTAGAAAATTACCCTCCAAAGTTTTCCTCTCATGCTTTCATGGTTTTAGATTGTTGTTTAAATCGTTAATTTATCTGTATTTCGTGTTTGTGTGTCATGGAGCCCAGAAGTTTATTTAGCTGAGTTATTATTTTGGGATGAATAAAAGTTCCTCTACGTCAGGGGTCAGCAAACTTTTTTCGTAAAGGGCCAGATAGTAAACCGTGTGGTCTCTGTCACAGCTGCTCAGCTCTGCTGGTGTAGTGAGAATGCAGCCACAGACAACATGTAAAGAAATGGGGCAGCCGGCTGGTAGTGGAGTGGTTAGGTTCGCCCGCTCCACTTTGGAGCCCTGGGGTTTGCAGGTTTAATCCTGGGCGTGGACATACACACTGCTTATCAAGCCGTGCTGTGGCAGCATCCCACATCCAAAAAAATAGAGGAAGATTGGCATGCATGTTAGCTCAGTGACAGTCTTCCTCAAGTAAAAAGGGGAATATTGGCAACAGATGTTAGCTCAGGGCCAATCTCCCTCACCAAAAAAAAAAGAAGAAGAAGAAGAAATGGGTGTGACTGTGTTCTGATAAAACTTTATTTACAAAAAAATTTATTTACAAATGGCAGGCCAGATGTGGCCCTCTGGCTACAGTTTGCTGACCCCTGCTCTATGTGGATTTTGATTTTGGAATACCCCTGTGGATTTTTATGATGATGATTATTTTGCCTCCAAAGCTTGACTGAATGTTTGTGTCCCCACCCCCCAAAATCCATGTATTGAAGCCCTAAACCCCAATGGGATTAGTTTTAGATGAGGTCATGAAGGTGGGGCCCTCATAGTGGGATTAGTGCCCTATAAGAAGAGATAACAGCTCTCTCTGTCTCTCTCTGCATGCACACAAAAGAGATCCTGTGAGTGAGCACACAGCAAGATGGCGGCCGCCTCCAACCCAAGAGAAGAGGCTGCAGCATGAAACCCGCCTTGCTGCCCTCTTGATCTTGGACTCCCAGCCCCTAGAACTGTGAGGAATGCGCCAGTGATTTAAGCCACACATTGGATTTAAGCCAATTTGTGGGCAAATTGTCACAGGGTCCTGTGTGATTGTCTAGCCCCGAGGGAGATTTTCACCAGTTGGGTTCCATTCTGCATGAGCGCACGTAAGCACCTGGCCCCACCTGTCTTCCACGCTAAACGTTCATGAGTGTCCAGGATCAGGGTGCTGACGGGGTCACTCCTGGTGGGGTGTGTGCCTGCTGCACTGATGCAGATGCAGCTGACCAGGCTCCTGGGTGGCACAGGCTCAGTGGAGCGGAGGCGGCACAGTCCGCAGGTGCCGGCGTGGTAAACAGGTGCACTGTGCTCCTGTCCACCTGGTCCTGCCTGCTCCAGCCCCACATGCACGCAGGCCCCGCTCACTCGCCCTGCTCGTCACCCTCCATCGCTCTCCCTCCTCATCCCAGCCCAGGGAATGCCTTCTCTCTTGGGCCCCAGGGAGCCTTCAGTGTTCTCCCAAATGTGCTGATTCTGCCTGAAGACCTTTCCTCTTTCTAGAGACCGTAACTATTTGAAACTTAAAATCCAGGAATCGATTCCTTAATAAGTTAAACATTGAGTTACCATATGTTCCAGCAATGCCAGTCCTGGGTATATACTCCAAACAATTGAAAACCAGTGTTCAAATGAAATGTTGAACATGACTATTCATAGTAGCATTCTTTATAAGATCCAAAAGGTAGAAAGAAGGCAAATGCCCATCAATGGATGAATTGATAAACAAAATGTGGCATGTCCACAGAGTGGAATATTAGTCAGCCATCAAAAAGGAAGGAAGTCCTGACAAACGCTACAATGTAGATCAACCTTGAAAACATCATGCTGAGTGAAATAAGTCAGTCACCAAAGACCACTTATTGTGTGGTTCCGTGTCTGTGAAGTGTCTAGAACAGGCAAATCTGTAGAGACAGAAGGTAGAGTAGCGGTTGTCGGAGGCCGGTAGACGGGGATGTGGGGAGTGTCTGCTAATGGGTATGGGGTTTCCTTTTGGGGTGAGGAAAATATTCTCGAACTAGATAGTGGTAATGATGGTTGCACAACATTTTGAATGTCCTAAATGTCACTAGTGGTAAGTTTTGTATGTATTTTACTGCAATAAAAGCAAAGTAAATAAAAAAATAAATTATTTTTTTAGAGCCAGATGTTGACGCCTTTCCCATTTTTCCTGTTCTCTCCTCTGTTGTCCCTGCTCAGAGGCCATGAACCCAGAACGCCCAGCTGCCCCAGGGTGGGGACCACTATTTAAAAAACGTGACTCCATGCAGGTGCTCAGCCCTCACTGCTGGTGGCACAAACCTTCTCGGAAGGAGAGCTTTACACCCCCAAATGACCACCTGGCAGCCACCGTGCCTGGAAGACAGGGCTCTGATGAGTAGACGGGATTTCCCATGGCACGTACCCGGACCAGGCCCAGAGGGGCTCCGAATCAATGTGCGCGGGATGGAGCCAGAGATGGAAGAAGGGCCAGCATCGCCTCTGAGATCCCCCGCCCCCCAACAGTGGTCTCCCCTGGCCGGTGGTTTAGGCTGCAGCCATTTGTGGGGCCCCCTGTGCAGTGTGGGTTGTGAGTAAAAAGGGGGATTTTTTTCCCCCAGAAAGGGAAATTGCAGCTACCACTTATATGTACTGCAATGGTGAGTGTAAGGCATTGATGGACCGGGGTTGATTTTATGTTTGGCAGCCTCAACTCATCTTCCCAGAGGCTTTGGGAGCAAAGCTTCTGGCCGGGGCAGGAGAGGAAGCTGTCCTGTGTACGGTGGGTTAGGGTCAGCAGCCCTGTGCAGGCCAGGCCATGGGCAGGGTTGGGAAGGGCAGCTCCCCTCCCCCAGGTCCAGCTTCCTCATTGACAAAATGGGGACACGGCGGGGAAGACTGAAGACTGAGTAAGACACACGCACATCCCTTAGTGTAAGGCCCCCCGCGCTGTGAGCTCTCCGGGCACGTCTGTGACTTATTCCTGGTGTGGAGGGGGCATTGCTTCCCCAGGGCTCGCGCACGTGCCGCGAGATTGACAGACCTGGACACCACCCAGCTGGAATTAGGATTTGACACCAAACACCCAGGGACAAGAGGGCACAGCTTGTGGGAGGAATGCACAGACTCGCGCGGCTGGAGTGTAGGTGATGGGCGAGGGAGGTCGGTCGGGGGTGAGGGAGGCAGCTGGGCGTCAGCAGGGACAGGTCTCTGCAGCCTGGGTGGCCCGGAGGAGCAGGTGATGGGGAGGTGCGACCAGGTGCCCCTTGCAAGGATCATACCTGATACTCCTTTCGTTAAATCTCTTCAAGTCGTTCAGTTTGAGGATGCTCTTTTTTTTTTTCTCCCCAAATCCCCCCAGTACATAGTTGTGTATTTTTAGTTGTGGGTCCTTTAGAAAGTTGTGGCACGTGGGATGATACCTCAGCATGGCCTGATGAGCGGTGCCACGTCTGCACCCAGGATCTGAACCAGCGAAACCCGGGGCCGCCGAAGTGGAGCATGCGAACTTAACCACTCGGCCGCGGGGCCGGCCCCTGAGGATGCTCTTGATTTCCTGCTGGGACTGGAAGCAGTACCGCTGCTATGCGCCAAGTGTTTACGCGGAGCCGAGCCCGGCGCCAGTGGTTGACCAGTAGTGTTTCCGTGTTTCCCCTCGTTGATCGTTCTTGTGTCCTCATTGTGCTTGCACTGCTGCGTTCCATCTGCTCACTGGCCACCCTAACTTTAGAGGGAAGATTCATGTTGCAGAGAATCCCTCACGTAGGTTAATGGCGTTTTCTGACACATGGCAGTGCACACGGATCAGGGGAAAAGCAGCACTGCACGCCGCCCGACGTCACGTTGTCTTCCATCCGTCACTGCCTTTTGGGAAATGCCTTGTCATATGACGTGATCACTGTAACAGCCCCATGGGTGGCATGGGTCCTGGTTTACACCAGGGTGGCCGAGGGTAGGGAGATGCGAGCTCGCTCAGGGTCACACGGCTGAGAAGAGCCGGTGTGGGATTTGAAGCTGGTTCCAGTGTTGGAGTTGCGCTTTGGCCACAGGGCGGTCCCGCTCAGGGGTGGTTCACCCCCAGGGAGGCACAGGGAAGTGCGGAGGAGTGCCACACGCATTCAGTGGGGCCAGGATGCTCCATGGCCTCGGCGCGTGACCGCATTTGCAGACAGGGCCTTTAAAGAGGTGACGAAGTTGAAAGAGGTCGTTAGGGTGGGCCCTGATCCAGGCTGACTGGTGTCCTTATGAGAAGAGGAGCTGAGGACACAGACACACACCGGGGAAAGCCCACGCGAGGACACAGGGAGAAGACGCCATCGACGAGCCAAGGGGAGAGGCCTCAGAAGGAACGACCCTCGGAACGCCTTGACCTTGCACTCTGAGCCTCTCGAACTGTGACAAAAAACATGTCTGTTTAAACCTCCCGGTGTCCGGTCCTCTGTCAGGGCTGTCCTAGCAGACATTCCACGCCCTGCTCTCTGGGCGGGAAACCCCAGCCGTGCCCACGGCCCAGCCCCCTGCAGCCCTGCCGCCCCGTGCGGGCTCTGGCCTTCGGGCCTTGATGCTCTTTGGGACACAAGCAGTGGGATTAACCCAGGAAAGGGGACATGGCCTCTAGTGTCCTTGCCGCAGGAAACGCATTGACAAGGGTGCTCAGGATGTTACTGAACTAGGTTCGTTTTTGCCCACCAACCAGAAAGCCAAACCCTGAGACGACGAGACTGCCGCAGAGGGAGAGTTTACTCACAAGGCAGCCATGCGAGGAAGCGAGAGCATGAGCCTCAAATTTGCTTCGCCGAAAATAGGCACTCAGGGATTTTTATGGACATCTGTACGGGCCGGTTGATGAGTTGGTGGTCTCAACCGGCCTGAAGTGGACAAGGAGTCCTAATTCCTGAAAAACAGCTCACATGCCCATGACCATGGGGACCCAGGTTCCAGGGAGACGTTATCTTAGGAGCCTAGTGGAGTCAGGTGGCATATTGCCTCAGCAGCCCAGTTAACCATGGGTGGGTTAAACAGCTCAAAGCTACAATCAGTAATGGCAAAAGGGGAAAAACTTTAGTTCCCAGATACTTAATCGATGGCTGTTTGCCAGTTTCAATGAGAAACAGACACCCTCCCCCTCCTCCAGAGCTCTTAGGGACCCCACGAGTGCCAGGCGGACAGAGATCCGCGTCAGTATCCCGGGGCTGGCTTCCCTGTGGCTGTTCCCCCCTTTGTAGAGGCTTCACGTCTCAGCGTCCTGGGGGAGAAGCCGTCTTCCGATGACCTGGCTTCATTTTATAATTCAGGGAGGCCGCCCAGCTGTGCGGTTTGTCTCTGACGTCATCCATCCAGAGGAAGCTGGTCCTGTGGTCCCCCGGCCACCAGCAGGTCATGGCCCACCCAGTGGCAGATCACCCGGGGGACAGCACTGCCCGCCTGCTCCTGGAGGACACACTGGAGGCGGTGTGAGCTTGTGGCAAGGAAGGCAGGGACTTGGGACCCCATTCCACTTTGTCCCTTTCCTGCCGTGTGACCTTGGGCGGGTGGCTTCCTCTTTCCACACCCAGGCACCGCGTTTTCATGATGCCAGGGGCCAGGTGGGATCCATCTTCCAGGTGCCCCCAGCTCTGACAGTCCGTGATGTTGCGCTGTGATGGCAAACGTCGCCATGTGGGCAAGTCCCCTGACCTCTCTGAGCCCCAGTTTCCCATGTGTCAAAAGGGTGTGACAATAGATCCCTGCCTCTAGGGCTCTGGAGAGATAACAGGATGATTCGCACACGTGTATTAGAGTGTCTGGAACATACGTGTGCAGAAAGCACAAGTTGTCTCTATTTACTATTCTTGTCCTTTCAGATTCATTCATTCAACAAATACTTCTCGTGTGTCTCCCGTAAACCAAATACTTCTGGGAGCTATGGCTTTGCCCTCGTGGGCCTTACATTCCCAAAGGGGGAGCCAGATGAGGAACCAGTAGACAAATTAATGTATAATGTGATGTCACGCGGGAGACTGAAGGAAGTTTAAAGCACAGAGGATGGCAGACGTGGAGCTGCTTAGGTCGGGCGGGCCTCTGAGCAGAGGCTGAAAGAAGCAGAGGAAGGAGCCACGCTGCTTTCCGCGGGGAGAATGTTCTAGGGCAGGAGTTGGCCAACTATGGCCCAGGGGCCAAGTCCAGCCTAACACCTGTTTTTGTAAATAAAGTTTTATTGGCAACAGCCTCGCCCATTCTGTGTATTGTCTGCGGCTGCTTTTACGCCATAACAGCAGAGTTGAGTAGTTGTGACAGACCATAAGTCCTGCAAAGCTTGAAACGTATACTCTGTGGCCTTTTACAGAAAAAAATGTGCGTTCTCCTGCTCCAGGTAAAGGGAAGAGCAAGTGCAAAGGCCCTGAGGCCAGGCGTGTCTGGGAGGCTGATACAGGTCATGCAGTGCTTCCCCTGTGTGGCTCTCTAGGCCTTTGCACAGTCAGCTCTATGTGGCTTTCCAGCTCATTGTTGTTAGAAGGGAAGAAGAGATGCCACAGGCCCCTTACGGAAACTCTGCACAAGCTCATGCAATGTGGTGCACAGTAGGAGTCGATGAAATACGTGGAATACTAGCATTTAGAGCTATTTCAAAGACCTCAGCAGTCAGCTGGTGCTATTCCCCTCAGGAGAGGCTTATCTTGGCCTTGTGGAGAGACCACTGGGGATGGTGTGGGCTCTTTGCTTGTATTACAGCCTGAAGAGCGTCCTCTTGTTTCCCCGAGACCTCTCTCCTCTGGACGTCTGTGCATTCGTCCTCCCGTCACCCCTTCTTTCTAACCAGATGCCATCTGGAAAGCCAGGCGCCTGCATCCCCCACAGCCCCATTCCCTCATCCGGGCGCCTAGTAAAGATCCACTGAGGCCCCACACCTGCCAGGAGCCCTTCCAGGGAACGGGGGCCCACAGGGAGGCAGGCACACGCGGTCCCTGTGCTCAGAGGCTGGATGGGAATGCAGGTGGTCCCAGACTCAACAGTCTCTGGCGCGGGGGCAGGACCCATGAGGAGCAGAGGAGACCAGCCTGCAGTCTGTTGAAGAGAACACACCGCACCTGGCGGCCTTGAAGTTTGACTCTCGTTTAACACCGTGCTGGGCAAACGGCAGCCGCGGGCGGGCCCATGTGGCCCTGGGAAGCCTCTTCTATCTGGAGGGCTTGTGCTTGAGTAGTGACAGAGTCTAAAGGAAGCTGCATCCAGGCCCAAAATTATCCCACGAGTAGCCTGGTGACACTTCTCATTGGGGACAACCAGAACTTTTCACTATAGTCCCCGAGCCCTGGAGTTGGGTTTGGCCTGAGCTTGGGGTCAGTTAGGATTTCATCAGGCTGTTGGCTTAAATGAGAGAGAAATGTGCTTCTCGCTCGCAGAAGTCGAGAGGTAGGTTGTCTGGTGGTGCAGCAGTTCCACAGTCTTCAGGAATTCAGATCCCTTCCAACTTTCTGCTTAACAGCCCTAGAATGTGGCCCTTTTCCTCACACTCCAAAATGACTGCTGAAGATCCAGCCATCACATGTATGTTCCTCTGTGCTCCTACACAGGGTCCCTGTAAACTGCATACCCATTATCTAAGTCCCTCACGGTAACGAGTTTGCATAGGGAAGCAGAAGTGACTATAACACAAATATATTCACAAATGGAATGAGCATTTATAAATTAGCTCTTAATGAACCCTTCTTCCCTGTTTCATACCAACTGTCTATCTCTATTCAAGTTTGTTAGTCAAGTTTTCCTGAATGTTGGATGTTGCAAACACCAGATAATATTATATCGATGACAAAGTAAAAATGGAAATATTGCCAAAAATGTAGGATTCCATGAAATTGATAAAAGTGATGCTGAAAAACTACTCAGTTTCTATTCAAAGACTTTAACAAGCCAGGATCTGGTGGAGTTGGTCCATTTAAAAATCAGAGGAGAGAAAAATTGGTAATGACAGGAGTAACTGCTTCGAACAAGAACTGCCAAAGGTTAAGAGGGTCCTTTGGGAAAGTTGATCCAGCCTTGAAATGACTTTTTTCATAACACGATTTAAAAATCAAATGTTGGGGGCCAGCCCAGTGGCACAGCAGTTAAGTTCACATGCTCTGCTTCGGCAGCCTAAGGTTCGCTGGTTCTGATCCCAGGGGCGGACCTACACACCGCTCATCAAGCCATACTGTGGCAGCATCCCACATATAAAATAGAGGAAGATGGGCATGATGTCAGCTCAAGGCCAGTCTTCTGCAGCAAAAAGAGGAGGATTAGCAGCAGATGTTAGCTCAGGGCCAATCTTCCTCAAAATAAATAAATAAATAAAATCTTAAGTAAAGGATGTTGTCTGTGTTGTGCTATCAAAAATTTTATAGGGAAAATGACTCCAAAAGAAAATACTCAATCCATTCATTCTGTTGTTCGCTTCAAGAATTTAGCACATAATTTTAATTATAACTTGAATTTTTTAAAGGTTTTTAAACTGTTTCCTTAATTTTGTATCACAAGTTTCAAAATAAAGCGTAACATTTGTTGTTGTCGTTGTTACTACGAAATTTAGATCCAAGTTTTAAGTATAATCTTCTTAGGAGCCCCTTTTTCTAGTGTCAGTCTCTTCATACCCGAAGAACTGTCATACGTCCCCTGCACGCGTCAGACACGTGGGACTCACCTGCTGTCCAGCCCTGAGGAGTCTGACCGTCGTCGCCCGTCTGAAGTACAGATTTGAATAACAACTGTGAGGCTGTCACCTGCGACCGCTCCCCCTGAGCGGATGAGCCCAGCCCACCGCCCACATCCACGCTGAACATGACATCCTTCTTAAAAAATCGATTTTATTGAAATATAATTTAACATAAAATAAAATGCACACCTGTAGCATGCAGTTTAATTTTGAAAAATATAACCACCACCCCCAATCAAGATAAAAATATTCCCGTCATCAAAAACTTCCCTCACGTCCCTTTGCAGTCAACCTGCGGCCCCTGCCCCACCTGAAACCACCACTCCTCTGATCTCTGTCACTGTCTAATCCCGCCCGTCCTAGAACTGGGTATAAACGGCGTCATAACAGGACGTCCTCTTCTCCGCTGGGCTTCTTCGGCTCCGCGTGTTTGTAAGATTCACAACTGTTTGGGCTTAAATCATCGCTTCCCGCCTTCCCATCCCTAAGCAGTGTTTCATTCGAGGGAAGAGCAACGTCACCCAGTGTCGGTGAGGACACGGAGCGATCGGAACTCAGATATGCTTTTCCAGGGAGTGCAAAATGGCACAAGTGCTCTGAAAAGCTTTTTGGCAGTTTCTCATGAAACTAAAACACACACTACGGGCCCCACCAATTCCACTCCTTGGCGTTTACCCCAAAGGAATGAAAATAAACATCCAAACGAAGACTTGCGCACGAGTGTTCGTAGCAGCCTCGTTCCTAGTAAGACCCCGGATGGAAACGACCCGTACTGTCAGGGTCCACTCAGTGGACAGAAGCTTCACCAGAAACCTGGACACTAACCAGAAAACACAGTTAACTGCTGAAGGGGTGAACAGGGCTCTAAAAGATATAGAAACGGCAAATTCTGAAAGCCGTGGGTGGGGCTGAGGAGAGCGAGCAGGGAAAGCAGCAGGACAACAGCAGAGGCCCAGGCCGCCCCCTCCAGCCCCACAGTCAGACCCCCGGGGAGAGGGTGTGGCCCCCGGCAGGTGAGACAGTCTGGAGGACCAGCCTGCTCCACCGACGGCCAAGAAACTCGTCGTGGGGCACGTGTGCGCAGGCCGGTCCGTGAGGGCTGCTAGGTCAGAGCAACCGACCTGCTCACCCATCTACCCACATCCGCATCCCTGCCACGAAACCTCAGGCCTGAAGCGAAAAGCAGTCCCTTCTCGCTGTGGACTGCCATGAGCATCCTCCAGCGCCCTCTCCTGACGGAGTCTAACATCGAGCCAGCTTGCAAGGGAGAAATGTTTCCAGGGGCAGCTCCGGGGCCACAAAGCAGGACCAAGAAGAGCAGATTCCATGCTGAGAAGCAATAAACTGACAACCAGCCCTTAGCCCCAAATTCCATCAACTGGTGAACGGATAAAAACGCTGTGACCCGTCCACACTGCATGACTCACTTTGGTACTTCCGTGCTCACCGGAGCCACTGCCCTCGGGCAGTAATAAGATGGCTCTACGTCTCCAGGGATGCAGATGGGGAGAAGCGAGCAGTTCCCAGGGGGAGGGGCTGGATGAGGGAGGCGGGCAGGTGGCGGTGTTGGTGACACAGCACGAGAGGCAGAGCTGTTAACCGGGGGCTCTGCAGTCAGACAGCATGGGTTCCAGTTTCGCCTCTGTCCCTACCAGCTGTGTGGCCTTGGAAAAGTCACTCAGCCTCTCTGAGACAGTGTTTCCACATCTTCAAGTGGGGGTCCTAACAGTAATTGCTCACCATGTGTTGTTTTAAGGATCGAATGAGCAAGAGCAGGGATGGACAAACCACACACAGCCTGCAGACCACATGGCCGGCTGCTGCTGTTGTTTCTGAGGCCCCCGAGCTAAGGATGTTTTCTTCACCCTCATTTCTAAACGGGTACATGTTAAGTGGTTATGTAATAGCCTTCATCCTAGCCTCAATCTTGCCTCTGGCTGCAAAGCCTAATTATTTACTATCCAGCCCTTTAAGAAAAAGTTGATCAACCTTTGACGTAAAGCGGGTGGGCACGGAAAAGGTGCTGAGCAGATGTCAACCGGGGCTGCTCCAGTTCTCAGGGAACGTGGGCGTCTTCAGAGGCAGCATAAGAAGGCCGGGCGTACTTCAGCCCTTTATACCTGGTGCTTGGGTGGCACTCACCACGTCCCAAGCATTGTTCTGGGTCCTGTGGATACAGCAACTCATTTAATCCTTACAACAACCCTATGAGGAAGATACTATTATTATCCGCCTTTTAAAAGTGAAGAAACAGAGGCACAGAGAGGGCAGATATCTTCCGAACGTCACACAGCTTGTGAGTAACGGAGCATCGCTCCAGGCTCTGAACTTGTCACCACCACGCTGCACTGAACTTGCCAGAACTGTGTCTCCCCCATGGAGGGTGCTCAGTAAATGTTTGTTGACTGCAGACATGAGTAGAGTCTGAGGGCAGAGGAGCAGCCCAGTGAATCGCTGAGCTTGGAGAGAAGAACTCAGGTGTCCAGGAGCCTAGGTCCCAGGTGGTGACAGATGGAGCGTCTCCACACAGCCACACCGGCTGCTCCTCTGACCCCCTAAAAGAGGACACGATCGCACTCAACATGCGCCGCATGGCATAAGCAATGTCATCGTCTTCTCCAGGAGGCCATCAGGGAGCTCATTGTTATGCCCACTTACAGAGAGGAAACTGAGACACTGAGAGGTTAAGCAATTGGCCAGGTGTCAGCCAGCTAATCACGATTGTACCAGTTCTCAGACCAGGTCGGAGCGCCCGCAGGGCCAAGCTCTCAGCCCGGGTGCGGGGAGGGGAGGTTGTAACGGCCGCTCAGCGCCGTTTGTGAAGGTGGCGGCCAGCACGAGTTTTCACAGAGACCCCACAGAACAGATCCTGAATTCGCAAAACTGCGAGATGGGAGCCGGGACTCAAGCGGAAATGTTGACGCACTTCAGCACACGGCTCTGCTGAAGCCCGCTGTGGATGTACTTTTCCAGAAGCCATCGGGTGGGGAAACCGAGGCTCGCTGGTGAGCTAAGTGGACGCTGTGGGCAGCCTCGCTTTCACCGGCTTTGTCGATGATCACCGAGCGGGCGATGCTGCCACTCTCTCTTCCCAGGAGGGGAGAGTTAACGCGGGAGGGACACCCGCGTGTGGATGGGCGACGATGCCTCCTGGGGCGGGGATGGCATGTGTGTCGGAAGAAGGGGACGAGGGCGGGAAGGGGAGAGAGGTGAGGCCTCAGCTGGCAGCATCCAGAGCAGAATTTGTTGTGGTAGTTTGTTTTTTGTTAATTTTTCTGTCCTATTATCTTGGTTGAGAATTTTACAATTGCAACGAACAGGAGCCTACTCGAAGGAGGTCCAGCAGAAGGGAAAATGCATTCATTCACTTAGCAAATATCACTGTGTACCTGCTCCGGGCCCTCCAGAAACTCAGATTCTCACGGGGAGGAAGGTCAGTAAACCAGCACCAAACACATAAACAAGGCAGTTGCAGACAGTGCTACTTGCTAGGGAGAGACGGAACAAGAGAGACAGACGGCCTGTGATGGAGCGGGAGTGGTGGAGAATGTCATGGAGAAAGCACCTCTGAGGCGGGAGCATCGGAGCCGAGACGAGAATGATGAGAGCCAATGGTGGCAAATTTGAGTTAAGAACTTTCCAGACAAAGGGAGTAGCAAGTGCAAATGCCCTGAGGCAGGAATGGACTCTGCCTGGTGGAGCAACAGAAAGGAGGCTGGAGTGGCAGGATGGAGGGAACAGAGGAGACCAGGGTGGGGACAGCCTTAGGGACCTCAGTCTGGATTGTCTCCTCAGGGCAACAGGCAGCACTGGAGAGTCAGAAGGGGCCGTGAGGGTTAGACCATTCCCAGGAGGGACAGGAAGCCGGGATGGGGGGGCGGGGGTCCAGGCTGTCTTTCTGCCCCGACGTCTCCTTGGTGGCTGGTCACCTCCCAGTCTCGAGATGGCCACCAGAGCCTCCAGGGCAGGAGGACAGGGCTGGGAGGGGGCCGGCTGCAGCTGTGGAGCCTCTTCCAGGAGCCCCAGCGAGGCCCCCTGCACGCACGAGGGCAGCCGTGAGGGAGGCCGGGGGACGGAGCATCCCCGAGGGAGGGGCCGCGGGCCGTCCCACTTCCCCCCAGGCCGGACCTCCAAGGGAGAAGGAGGCGAGGGGCAGCCCTGGCCCTGGAGACGAAGACATCTCGGGCGCGGGGCTCCACTGGCGGTCAGAGGCTGTCCACTGGCCCCCATCCCCGTCCCCGCTGTTGTAGGGCGGGAGGTCCCAGGCGCCTGACCTCGCGGCTGCCCGGCTGGACCACCGCCTCGTGTCGGGAAAGGCACGCGCCCCCTCTAGTGGCCGCGCGGGGGAGCCCGGCGTCCGCCCCGCCCGGAGGCAGAGGTCTGGGCGTCCCTCCCTCCCGGAGCCTGGAAACCGGAGGGCGCCCACGATGCTGGGCACCAGGAAGAGCTCCCACGTACTGGGCACTTACAGTGCGCCAGGGACCCTCACAAACACTCACTCCATCCTCTTGACCGCTCTGCGAGGTGAGTCCCATTCTGTCTCCATCTTAATGATGGGGTCGTCCGCCCGACGGCACAGGTCAGGAACTGCACCCGCGTGGGTCTCACACAGAGGCTGGGTCCCAGCCAGTGGATTTGTGGACTGTAGAATACGCTCGTAAATCTTACAGCGGGGGGACAAGGGCATTGATCATGAATTACATTTCTTTATTATTTTTAACTTGCTTACTAGAAAAACCTCGACCGAGGCTTCTTAACCTGGAGACTTAAGGGGCCCGTGGATGGAGTTTTGAAATCCCTGGACCCGGATACGAAATCTGTTGCATGTCTGCACAGTCCCCGGGACAAAGGCCCAGAGCAGCCGTCAGGTGGGCAAGGGGCTGGGACCCAGTCAGTCAAAGAGCCTCTGTTTCGTCTTATTTTGGTGTCACGTTTATTCCTTCACAGCCTTCTGGAGGGGGCTGGGATGGAACTCATCAGAGGATGTTTGTCACCAAAGCTGGCCTGAGCCCTCCTTGACTTGTGATGATCTTAGATTTTGCATAAACCGGCTTTCGCTGAGCTGCGGAAACGTCTTGATTTTGACACCTAATCAGGGCCTCTAGAGGGTAAGGAAGGTCAAAGCACCTGTGTATTTAAAGTAAAAAAACAGTTTTTTAAGCCGAAAGGGGATGTGAAGGTTGTGGTTAGATTTTAAGTATTTGTGTTTAATAAAGTAATGCTTTTCACGCAGAGTGCAATGATTATTCATCCGAGTGCTTTTATAATGTCAAAAGTCTGAATTGGAGGATTCTGGGAATAAATGGCTGAGGCCAAACCGCCCTCCTGCACCTCTCCCGCCTCTACTCAGGCACCAAGTGGCTGAACTGTACCCACCCACCCAGGTGCTGGGTTTGAGCAGAGATAACGGAGCATCCGCCATCTTTCCCGTCCCTGGAGAGGCTGGAGAATCAAGGCCACGTCCACTTCAGAGCAGCGAGTTCTTCTGGGCAGGGGGGCGTCGGGTGAGGGGGGACTCGAGAGGGAGCCAGAAGGAGGATGAGGACGCCTCTCACCTCCCCTAGTTGAATTCTTGACCCTGCGGCCTCGGCGCTGATGAGGTTGATCCTGAGCACCCGGCTCCCGTTCAAAGGATGCTCCAGGGCTCCTTCCAGAAACGGAAGAAGTGCTTTTGGATTTCCATCTGTTTGGGCGGTAATGGGAGGAGTGTGGGCTTGGCTTTGCTTTCTATTTTGGCCACTTTGGGGCTGTGTGACTTTGGGGGGATTCTTCACTTTCAAGTCGAGTTGGTAACTGCCCCCGCCCCAGGCAGCCGTAAGAGAAAGTGGGGTTCATTCAGCCGATATGGAGGGAGCCCCATGAGTGCTGAGGGTCTGCCTGGCACTAGGGACACAGAGAGGGGAGGGTGCCAGTCCCACCTCAGGGTGTGGGGAGGTGTGGGAAACAAGGCAGCGGGCTTTTTAGACAGACCAGCGCAGGGGCGGGGGAAATAGGGCTGGACTGCTGATGCCACTGCCCGTGGCTCAAGACGGTGTCCTGGGAGTGACCACTAGTGCACTGACCCCAGCCAGGGGACCGGCGCCTGGTGAGCAGTCACTGTACGCCATCTCCTCCTGGCAGCAACTCTGTGATGTGGGTGACAGGTGCCCCCTTGGCAGGGACCGAGGCACACGCTAGCTCAGATGGTGCACGGCCTTGTTGATGGCCAGCGGCAGAGCAGGGTTCCCTGCTGACCCCCGAGACCGCGGGACTCGGTCAGAGTGGGGAGAAGAGCTCATGCTGGGGCAGGGCGTGAAGTATGGGAGGGGTTGGAACCATGGCCCCTGGGTGGGGGTGACTGGCCAGAAAGAGGGTCTGAGGAAACAGCGCAGTCCTGAAAGTCCTTTTTAGGGAGTGAGGGAGAAGTGAGTGAGTGTCACAAACAGGGACAAGATTTAATCAGATTCACGCAGCTCAACGGCACCCTTCACAGGTTCCAACCCCGCCCCCCAGCTTGTGGGGAGTCCCCAGCCGGCCCCAAGATCTGATGACCCCCCAAGGTTATGATCTCCGGGGCCCCTCTAGGCCCCACTCTTGCTCCCACTGAAATCGCTCTGCCTGGGGGTCATCTCGCCTCCCTGCTCAAGCTGCCCCCTGTCCAGGTTGAATCAACTCATGTGAGGAATACCGAACTTTCTGTTAACTTTCACGCATGCACACAAACCATGCTAAAAGGCATTTGGGTCCAGAGCGAGGGTTTGATCAGTAGAGGGACTCACATCTCAGTAACCAAAGACAACTTGCAATTTAATGCTGGACATACCTCATCTTAAAGAGGCTCCCAGTCGTTTCCTGGCTCCAGTCTCCAGCTGCGCTGCCGGGCTCATCTTCCCTCTCTCCTCCCCTCCCCTCTCTTTGCAACTTTCCCTTTCTTCCAGATTCCTCTTTCCTTTAGCACAGAGCATTTCGGCACTCTCTTTTGCTGGCCTGACTTTCAGCTCTTCAAAGAGAAGATTGCTGTGCAAACCTCAGCTTTTGTGCACAAAGAGCTGTGCAAACACGACGCCGGGTGGCACCAGTTTCCTCCTGGTCTACATCCGGCGTCTGCAAACTACAGCCCATGGACCGAATCCGGCCCCCTGCCTGTTTTTGTAAATAAAGTTTTATTGCAACACAGCTGCACCCATTCGTTTACTTATTGTATGCGGCTGCTTTCCTCTATGCGGAGTTGACTAGTTGTGATGGAGACCATATGTTACTCTTCGTACCTCTGCCATTCAGCATTTTCGTGAAGTGCCTAGAATGTGTGAGTGGCTGGTCACTGTCAGGGTCCCTTCCACTAACTTAATGTCTCATCCGTTACCAAGTTACTCTAACTCCTGTTGTGACCAGGCTGTTGGCCTGGCCGTACAGGCACAGAGACGACCCATAATGTCTGCCCACCCTCAAGGAGCTTGAAATCAAGTAGAGGAGACCACCATGCAGTGCTGAAGAGGCCAGAAAGAGGACAAGTTTATCCCGGGAGGGCTGACCCCTGCCGGCTCCCGTAGCAGCTGGGTTTGGCCAGTGGGAGGCCGGGTATCTTTCCCCCTCCTTTTCTGCCTCAAGAGACACCTCTGCAGCCATCTGGGCTCAGATTGCCCAACTTTTCAATTTTCCACGAAAAGCTACAAGTCTAGATTTTGTGAGAAATTTTCAGTTTGTGAATATTAGCACTAACTATTCTAATCTTAGGCCGATTTTTCAGCTCCAGGGGCTGACAGTTTGTGGCTTTTGGAGAGAAGGCCAGTGACACTGTCCTCAGTTTAAAATTTCTATGACTCTAATAGCATCCTCATGGAGAGCAAAATTGCATGCACACATATCCTATGATACACCGGTACCCCGCCCACGTATGTACGTCCCAGAAGAACTGTCGCTCTAGGGTCCAGGAAGCAGATTCCTTCCTCGCACACCTACCCCCACCCCTGGCACTTCCTTCCTTCTGATGGAAGTGGCACAGGCTGAGCATAGTCTCACACACAAACAGACTCACACAAACAGACTCACACACACACACTCACACACCATCCTGCCAGATTTGATGGATGGGGAGAGTGTTGACCGGCAGACAGATGATGGTTCAGCAGCATGAGGATGCAGTTCTGTTCCCTGAACTCGTCAGGAGGGAAAACAATGAGGAGCCGCAGGCAGTGGTCGTCCGCAGTTTATTTTGTCGCCCCAGAGGTCATTTGGCAAAATCTGGAGATACCGTGATTGTTACACTTCAGGAGGTTCTACTGGCACCTGGTGGCTGGAGGCCGGGGTGCAGTTAAACATCCTCCGTGCACAGGACCCCCCACAGCAAAGAATGATCTGTCAGACAGAGAAAGACCAATACCATAAGATTTCACTCATATGTGGAAGATAAACACATAGAGAAGGAGAACAGATTGGGGGTTCCCAGAGGGGAAGGGGTAGGGGCAGGGGGAAAGGGTTAAAGGGCACACGTGTATGGTGACCCCTGGAAGCTAGACTTTTGGTGGTGAACACAATGCAGTCTATGCAGAAGCTGAAATATTATGTACACCTGAAATGTACACAGTCTTATAACCCAATGTGACCTCAAAGAAAAAGAAATGATCTGGTCTAAACATCAGTAGTGCTGAGGTTGAGGCCTTCTAGAGAGAGGGAGAGAATAAGCCACTCGGAAAAGCTGACATCCCATCCCGGGTGTGCAAATGGGCTCTCGTGGACTGGAAACATCTTCTAAAGGATGGTCTCTCTGCAGAGAAACCCCTGCCCAACGCTGCTGTAGGTACCAGGCCCGCCATCCGTGTGAGGCCGCGAGGAAGAGGCTGGCCTCTCGCCGCCCAGCCTGTCTGCCACGGGGTCAACACTGGTCTTGGGGGCTAACATGGAGCCTTCCAAGGGCACATCTGGACACAGTCTGTCATTGGCTTTCTTACCCACTTGATTACTGATTTCACACTTTAGTGAGAAATAGTGTATTAGAGAACACAGTCTTAGTGGAATACCCGGAGGTCTGAAGGGGAAAGAGAACCAGGAAAAGGCATCATCACCTCACTTTGGCCCAGCACCTTGTAGTTACCAAAGAGAGGCACAGGCTTGGCTTCACTAACTCTCACAGCAGTTGCAGTCCCTCGCGAGGTGAACAGCATCCGCCGCCGTGTGACTGGGGCTCAGAGACGCCAGGCCACGTGCCGGTCACGTCACTAATAAGAAACTCAAACTCAGGCCTGAGATCCCGCGTTTCAGAGCCATCCCTGCAGACACCACCTCTGGGGCCCAGAGTCTCCGGGGTCTGGATATTGGGACAACGAGCTCTGAGCACCCAGGGGCTGGGGGAGGTAGGAGCACACTGAAGATTTTCTGCGAATCAGCCAGTGTGTGATGTCCCTAACTGCTATGCTTTACTGAGAGCGTCTACACAAATTGCATCATTCGGTGCTTCCAGAAACACACGTGAAAGGCTACATAGCGTTTTCTCCACTTTCCAGAAGGAAATAAAAGGAAATCTGCCCAGCTTTACCCAAATAGAAAGGGACACAGGCAGAATTCGAACTCAGGTCTCCGATTCCCTAACCAGGTGCTTACCCACTGCACAGTACTGCCTTCCATTCTAAACGGCTTTTAGTCACTGTTGTCACAAGTTTGGGCCACGTATGAAACTGAAATCCTTGCTAATTCATTTCATATCTCAGGAAATGGAAATACCCAGGAAATAAACTTTAAGGCTTCAAGGTTTGAGCTCTGTGCCTCAGCTTCGGTGCCCCTGCTGAAAACTCTATCGTTTTAGAAAGTTTTCAGGGGGCCTGGCTGTGTATGTGTTTAAAGAACAGAGCTGAGATACTGTTTGCTCAGAGGGTGTGGAAATTTTCCGGCATGTCCTCAGTTACATGTTTTTCTAGGGTGCTGGACAGGCTCTGACAAATCATTTTAGCAGCAGGATTTTGTAAATTTATAAATCTTTCATCTTTAACCCCCTCCGCTCAAAAATCCGTAGAACTGGAAATTGATCTTTGTTTACAGCAAGTCCATTAACAGGTCATTTCTTTCCACAACCACCAAGGCCATCTTTGCGTGGGGCCAGAAATAGAAGCGCCCGGGGTTTGGGTGGGCAGATGGAGGGGGACCTCCCACAGACACGCGGGTCCGGCCTCCTCTGGGGTTGCCCTCACGTCATGTCTCAGACACAAGCCGCAGTGATGTCACCGATGCCACGGTGCAGAACTCCCCTCGGTGGTGTCTGTGGTCAGCCCAGGGTCCAGCACTGTCCTGGGCTTCAGTGTCCTCATGAAGTCAGATTTCCTGGGCTGGGGATTCGGTTACCAATAATTGCCTTGTGAACTGGCAGATGCAAAATAAACATTTGTGGAGCCTGAAGCACCCGGACTCCGGTGGTGGCAGCCAGGAGGGGCTGGGCGTGAGACCTGCCGTGGAAGCCGTCTGGCGACTTAGGTGCTGTGTCGAATGCACACAGCACCAGGGAACGGCCCCGGGGGAAAGGGCCTGGCTGTACCAGACTCTGAGCTGGTGGGGAAGGGAAAGAGGAGACGTATGTGGCTGTGGGAAGGCCTGGGTCCCTTGAGGAGTGTGGGTTTTCCACACTCACAGAGAAAGCAGATATGGCAATCGGAGGTCCCCTGCCAGGGCTAGCCATGAGTCACTTTTTCCACCGCTCCCTGTCTCCCGTCCAAGTCTGCTCTCTCACACTGTGGTTGTTCTGTGGAGCGAGAGCAGGGCCTGCCCTCGGGGCAAAGGCAGAGCACCAGCCGGGTTTAGGGGACCCGTGTCCTTCCTGCTGGCCAGGTGTGGGTAGACTCATGGGACCCTCTCAGACAAGGAGCTCTCATTGCATAAAAACGGGCCTCCCTTCACAAAGAGAACACAACCCACAATCCCACGAGGCCCCATACAGTGTGGGCCCTGCCCAGCGCTCCCCCCGGCCACCTGCTGGACGCTTCAGCCTCAAAAGCGATACCCCAGGCTCCCTCCCACGATCTGACCTCAGGGTGTTTGCACTGGCTGTGCCCTCTTCCTGAAATGTTGGTCTGGGGTCTGGACCCAGTTGTCACCTCCTCGGGGAAGCCCTCCATGCTCACTTTGTCTAAAATACTATCCCCATCACTTCTTTCTCTCCCTCTTACCCTCGGTTGTTCCCACAGCCTTTGTAATCACCTGGCGTGATGCCATCTATTTGATGATTTACTGATTGTCTCTCTTCTCCCAACTGAAATGTCAGCTCCGTGAAGGCAGGGATTTCTGCCTGTCTTGTCCGCTCCTGTGTCCTTGTGCCTAGAACAGGGCCTGGCAGAGTGGATGCTCCATAGAGAGAGGGCAAGTATGTGAATGAGCGTCAAACAGGCAATGCACGATCAGAGAACAGCTCACGGAGCTCTGGGTGGGCTGTGGGATCCGGGTTAGAAAGCGGACCGGGGTGCAGATGACGCTGTGCCACGCGGGGCGGCCTCATGGAGAACCTGGAAGGGTTGTGTTGCCCCGGGGGGAGCTGCTATTTTATGAAACTTGTCTATGGGAGAAGAGGCGCATGAAGAGCAAGGGTTTTAGAATCTGAGCGCTTGGGTTTAAATTCCAGCCTTACTCCTCCCCTACTGTGTGATCCTGAGCAAGTCAGACAGCCCCTCTGAGTCTGTTTCCACATCTGAAAGCTGGAGTTAAGAACAGTTGCCGCTTTACAAGAGATTTGCGGTGGGTCAAGTGAGATGATACAGCTAATGCATTTAGCCCCATGCCTGGCGTGCAGTTTACCTGCAATAAATGTTAGCTTTCAAAGGACTCTGTTGTAGGAGGGACTGTCTTAGTCTGTTCAGGCTGCTGTAACAGAATAGCATCAACTGAGTGGCTGATCGGCAGCAGAAATTCCCTTCTCACAGTTCCAGAGGCTGGGAAGTCCAGGGTCGAGGGGCTGGCAGAGCTGATGTCTGTTGAGGGCCCACGTCCCGCTTCACAGAAAGCTGTCTTCTCATGTCTTTGCACGGCAGAAGGCGAAGAGAGCTCCCCGGGCCTCTTGTACAAGGGCACTAATCGCACTCTCGAGGGCTCCCCCCTCATGGCCTCATGACCCCCACAGACCCACCTCCTGCACCATCACAGTGGGGGGTTAGGACTTCGACACACACACGATTCAGAGGGCCGTAAACCTTCAGTCCACAGCTCCACTCGCCGGCGGGACCTACGAGAGGGGGGAGCCGTGTTACTCTCCTTGGACTCGCACAATCTCAGAACATTCGCCTGTTCAGGTCATACTTTTCATTTTTCTGAGAAGTGTTTTTTTTTTGCATGCCCCCCTCTACTGAAAAACGTAGAACTCTTAAAAGGTCGATGCAGTCGTAAAACCCAACAGCGTTTCATATGTTTGGTGCCCATGTGGTCTGGGGACAGGTGTATTAATTATTGCTGTGTAATTGATGGCCACAATCTTAGTGGCTTCAAACAATACGCAGTTAAACCGTCTCACGGTTTCTGTGGGTCGGGAGTCCAGGCACAGCTCGGCCGGGTCCAAGGCTTCAGCATCTCACGAGGCTGCAGTCAAGCGTGGGCCAGGGCTGGGGGTTCATCTGAAGCTCCACTGGAGACGGACTTACCTCCACGCTCGCTCACGTGGTTGTTGGCAGGACTCAGGGCCTTGAGGGCTGTGGGACTGAGAGCCTCGGTTCTCACGGCTGCCGGGTGGAGCCCTCTCTCGGGTCCTGGCCACACAGGCCTCCCCAGCTGGCAGGTTGCTTCATCACAGCCAGCGAGGGAGAGAGTCTGCCAACAAGATGGAAGTCAGAACCTTCTGTCATCTACTCACGGTTGTGACGTCCCTCCAGCATCCAGGTATCCTGCCCATTAGACACAAGGGACTCCCTCAAAGGGAGGGGATTACGCCAGGACACGCAGGCCGGAAAGTGGAGATCGCTGGGGCGTCTCAGGAGCTCCCGACAACAGGGAAAACCTGTGAGGGCGAGCGAAGGCTTAGCTGAGTGGGCTCAAGGTCATGACCTGTGGATCGCAGTAAGATCCCTGAACCTGCCCACATCTCTCCTCGAATCACCTCGCAATAAACCCTTTTTGTTCCGGAAGGAATTAGTCTCTCTTAGTTCGTGTAAACAGGGGACAGGTAGACGCCCATTGCTTGAGGATGGCTATAAAGGAAGTTCTGTGACCTGACAAAGGCAGGCCTGTCCACAAAGACCTGGTCGCTGGGGTGGGGGGGCGGGATCACGTCGCATGTGGAGCCAAAATCTCTAGGAAAGGAAGGGACCCAGATATCCGACCATCCATCCTCCAGATTTGAAGTCAGGGAAACCCATCAGAGTGGAAACTCCCACCCAACCCCCACTGGCTGGGAAGGACAAGAAACCCACAGGAAAAATCAACAAGATGGGGACCAGCTGGCCCAAGTTCATGAGCCCACGTGAGCTCCGAGGAGGTCAGCTTCTGACAGGCAGATGAGCTGGAGCCCCTTCCAGCCCCCGCGATCCCAGTGCAGGTGGGTCTGGGATGGATGACTGATGGTGAACTTGGAGAGGTCGGCGGAGCGTGTGCAGCCCACGGTCAACCGTGGCCCTAGCGGCCGGGAGAACCGGTGGACATCGTGCACGGCTGGGACTCGCCCAGTTCTGCTGTTTGGAAGCAGGACTGGCCCCCTTGGGACCAAGGAAATGCCAGAGATCTTGGACAAGGGGATTGGAGAGAAGAGGCTCAAAAGGAGGTGTCAGACTTCCGGCGAACGAGCCTCAATTATTGAAAACGTGAAAGCAGTAGGGAGGTGGCTGGCTGCCTCACTGGTCGTAAAGATTATGGGATGAACCAGGGGTCAGCGAGCTTTTATTAAAGGACCACAGAATCAATATTTTAGGCTTTCAGGTCATATGTCCTGACTCTGTCCCAACTAATGAACTCTGCTCCTGGAACACGAGAGCAGCCACAGACAACGAGTAAGAGAGTGAGCACGGCTGTGTTCCAATCAGGGTTATTTACAAAAACAGCCCCCAGCCAGGGGTCGGAGTTCGCTGACCCCCGGTATAGCAGTTGAGGTCGGTCTTTCCGACTTCATGAAATACAGTACTTACATTTTTGTAAAATGTTCTTTCCTCCTTTGGGTAAATGGAGGCTCCTCAACAGATTTTCTGATTGCTACTTTTTTCTCTGTATAAATGGGGAGTTATTTATTAATTACTATTTCCTCCTTTAGGTTCATGGACTGTCAGTCATGGGTTTGCTCCTTGCTCTTTTTCATCTTTTGTGAATTATCCTCGATTCAGTCATCTCAATGCGTATATACATATACGCACACGTACAAGCTCAGGAATGTACTATTTGTGGTTGTGAAAATGAAGTTGCTCATCTTCTGCTCTGAGAGTCTGGAAAAGTTTACGAAGATCCAGAAGTGTCCGCTGGCATTGTCCAAGAAGACACATCACTTCCGCGTGTGTGGGCACTGCCCTCCCGTCTAGCCACATGCTTACAAGACCGGCTCAAGCTGGCATCAGGATTTTCCACTAGACAGTCTGCGTTCTCCAGCAGCCAGCTTGGAGGTGTTCCTGCCTCGAAGCCACAGCCAAGTCCAGGGCCACGGGGGCAGGTCTGGGGAGAAAAAAACCGCCTGGTGAACTGTGAGAACCAAGGAGGAGTGGAGGTCAAAGGCAGAGGGGTTCTCTCCCCCAGCCCCACTGCTCCTCTCGGACAGGCCTGCCTTCATCTTGAGTGTGTCATTTAAGGACGTCAAGCCGAGCTTCTAACCGTGACGTGGCACACGTGGGGACGCCTTAGATGCTCACAGATATTTTGTGTAGGCATTTGACATCAGAGGAGCCGTGAAAACAGTCTTGATTATTCTATTTGAAAGTACATGGAATGAGAATTAGCCTTCTTATTGTGTAGAAGTCTGACCAGAGAAGGAAGAGCCACGGCAGGGACTTGTCACGGGACCCGACCTTGTGCGAGCGTGGGAGCCCTTCGACGGCAGCCGTGAGCCTGTTCCTCTGAATCTGACGCTGGAGGCTGAAGTCAGTGGGGCGGCCTCCACAAGAGAAGGATGGAGGAGAAGCGGGAGAGAGTGAGGACGGCCTGGAGCCGCAAGGACCAGCCGGAACCCACGGGGCAGGCTGGAAGCCCCACCCAGCTGACCTGCAGGAGGAGGTGGCGTCCTTCCTCACAGAACCAGACAGACACCTGCCCCGGATTTGGAGGAGCGGAAAGAGGAGCCCCCGGAGCTGGAACCCGCAGGCCTCGTGCTGCCCCACGCCAACCCAGTGCCCCGCAGGAGGGCGTTGATGTCCGGGAGCGGCCACAGCCCCCCACCCTGGGCCCACCTTCCAAGCGTAAAAAGAATGTATCTCCTTCCCTTCTACCTTCCAAATCTTGCCTAAAAGGTCTCCTGTGGCCCGTGCTAACCAGAAGTTATGCAGGCACAGGAAATCTGGGAATTCTGACTTAGCTGAGTTGACACAATCCAAACCCACTACAATTATTACATTAAAAAGTAGATGTTTGGCTGGCCTGGTGAGATAGTGGTTAAGTTCGCGCACTCCACTTTGGCAGCCCGGGGTTCCCAGGTTCGGATTCAGGCACAGACCTACACACTGCTCATCCAGCTATGCTGTGGCAGCATCCCACATATAAAATAGAGGAAGATTGGCACAGATGTTAGCTCAGAGCCAATCTCCCTCATCAGAAAAAAAAAAAAAAGTAAATGTCAGTAAGTGAATTGATTTGGGCTTTTATTAGAAATGTCGCTCCCAACTGTCAGTTTACATGCAGATGTATAAAACACACGTAAGAAAAAGTTCTGGTGTGGCAGGAAGGCTTAGGGATCAGAAAATCTAGATTGAAGTTGCTAGCTGTGTGACCTAAGACAAGTTACCAACTTCTCTGAGACTGCCTTGCTTCACTTGTAACATTGAGATTAAAAATGCCTACTGCATAGAGATACTATCCGCAAGATTTAGCATGGCAGCTGTATCCAGTAGATGCTCGGTACACAAAGCGGCAATTCATCCAGGCACGCGGCAACAGTGTCTCGTACTGTGTGGTGCTGTTTTCAGAACGTTCCGGTCCATCTGTGTCTGCCACTGAACTGGAATCCACCAAGTCATGGATTAGGACTAAACGGCCAACGTGAGTGAATAAACGAACTGTATCCCCGGGTGCTGGGCAGAGTGGGCATAGTCACACCCGTTTAAACATAACAATCTAAACTTTAGTAGTTTATCAATGAACCAGCCCAGCCAGGACCAGACGCCTGACCTTCGACATCTGACCCAGTGCCCTTGACGACACAGCCTCACGTCTCCCCCGCGCATCGGAACATTCCGGGAGACCATGAGGAAGCGGCTTTGTGCTCAGAAGCTGCCGCTCTTCCTTTTCTTCTGTCACTATTCTGAAGCTGCGGTGCGTGGTCGAGTCCTCCGCAGGCTGCCGAGAGAGAGCCTGGCTGGAGAGGCCGCGCCCCGCCCTCCGCGGGGAGCCTGCGTGTCCCGCTTGGGCCAAGTTCCATCTGGTCCTGGTCGTTCACTCAGTCAGTCAGTTATCCCACAAAATGGATTAAGAATCTAGTAGGTGCCAAACGTTATTCTGGAAACTGAAGACACAGCAGTGACCAAAGCAGACGTGGTCCTGCTCTCCCGCTATTTACGTTCCAGTAGCTGTGGTCGCCTGCCTCCAAGATGGCCCCAGCGACACTTGCCTCCTTGTACACGCACCCTCGTGGCCCCCTCCACGCTGAGTAGGGAGGACTTATGTCACACACAATGTATATAAACAGTAGCTCCCCTCATCTTTGGTTTCACTTTCCGCAGTCTTGGTTACCCTCGTCAACTGCAGCCCGAAAATACTACATGGAAAATTCCAGAAATAAACAACTCATCGTTTTTAAATTGTGCGCCCTTCTGAGCAGCATGATGAAATCTCGCGCTTTCCCTCTCTGTCCCTCCCAGGACGTGAGCCATCCCTTTGTCCCACACAGATCTGCGCTGTAGATGCTCCCGCCCGTTAGTCACCGAGCAGCCGTCTCTGCCGTCAGACAGACTGTGCTGGTATCGCAGTGCTTGTGTTCAAGTCACCCTCGTTTATTTAACAATGGCGCCAAAGCCGACTCTACTCTTGGTTATGGTTGTTGTTCTCTCATGGTGCCTAACTTATAAATTAAACTTCTTCATAGGTGCGTATGTCTGGGGAAAAACCTAGTCTGTACAGGGTTCAGTACTATCCCTGGTTTCAGGCAAACACTGGGGGTCTCGGAACGTACCCCCCGTGGATAAGGGGTCTACCATACATGGAAACGAATGATGGAGGTGACTCCTGAAGCGAGGTTGTAAAGACACTGTGCCGTCCTCACGCTCTCTCTCCAATCCGTCGCTCTGAGGGGATGCGGCTGCCACGTGTGAGGGTGCTCAAGCAGCCCCGTGGCAAGGTCCGTGCGGTGAAGAACAAAGGCCTCCTGCCCACAGCCAAGCGAGAGTGCCATCTTGGAAACAGACCCTCCAGGCCGGTCCAGCCTTCAGATGAGACTGCAGCCCCCGCTGACGTCTTGACTGCAGCCTCACGAGAGCCCCTGAGCAGAACCACCCAGCTCAGCTACCATCAGATTCCCGGCCCACAGAAACTGTAAGATAATCAGTGCTTATCGTTTGCAGCCTTTAAGTTTGGGAGTAATTCATTACGCAGCAATAAATAACTAATACCTGAAGAAAGACAGACAGTGCCCTGAAGGGTGCCAGAAGAAGGATAAGTTCCACAGAGAAAAATAGAGCAGAGCAGGGGGCTGGTGAGGTGGAGAGAATTGCAGTTTTAAGTAAGGTGGTCAGAGAAGGCCTCACCAAGAAGGTGACAGTTGATCACAGACTGAAAGGAGATAAGGGAGTGAACTGTGTGGAAGAGTCTCCCAGGCAGCGTGATCAGCAGGTGCAAAGGCCCTGAGGCAGGAGCTTGAGTGTGTCAGAGGGTCAGCAAAAAGGTCAATGTGGCTGGACCAGGTGAAAGGGGGAAGATGGCTCAAGATGAGGTCAGAGAGATGATAAGGAGCCCAACTATGAGGCACGGAGAGTCGATGATGAGATGAGGATCACAGTGGCTTGTGATCCTGGGCGTGTCTTGGTGCTGGGGGTGGCCCTTCCCATGCCTCACCTCCTTCAATCCTCACCAAATGGGGTTGATACTATGACTATCCCCGTTTGCCAGATGAGGAAACTGAGGCCCACAGAGGTTATGTTACTTACTTGAGGCCACACAGTCAGGACGTAGCAGAGTCAGGATTCAAACCCAGGTCTGAGGTCCTCAAAGCCATGGTCTTAATACCCAGCCAGCGTTTGGGTGGGGAGGGCAGAAGAGGGGGCTCTGTCTGTTTCCCGAGGAGTCGCGATGCTCCGTGATGCTCTTGTCTGACTCGGGGCCCGTGAACCCGTGTTACAGGAGGCGGGTGCGCATCTGTCGGGCCCTGGATCACGCGCAGGGCAGAGGTGACCCAGGGGGGTGGAGCTCGGGATGCGTTCGAGGTTCTGAGGCTCAGCAAAGGGCCCTGGGGGTCTCCATTCCCGGGAGAGCAGGACTGGCCAGGCCTGCTGGGCAGAGATCGTGCGGCCCTGGTCCCGGCTCCCCACAGACATGCATGAGTCACGGCGGGGCAGCCCCTTGCGGTCCTCCCAGGACACGCCGTCCCGCGGGGACCACAGCTCCCGCCGAGAGCCGGGCCAGCAGGCAGAGGCTGTGGAAAACGGGCGGTGGGGTCCACCCCGGCCTCTGCCTTGTGCCGTGCGGCCTCAGATTTGCCCGTGGCCGCCGGCCAACCAAGTGGGAGTCGGAAGATTGGTTTAAAAGAAGCCAGCGGAGCACTTCTGGAGAAGTCCGAGGCCCAGAGGCTCGGTGATGCTGCGTTCTCTGTCCCGGTTATGACAACAACAACAGTCGGTGACACTTACTGAGTGTGGCCTGAGGGCCAGGTCCTGTGCCACTGCATACACTCTTCTGTCACACTTAGCCCTCATCACCAGCTTATGGGGGTGCTTTCATGCTTCCCACTTTCCAAGTGCTGAAACGGAGGCACGGAGAGGTTGAACAGCTTGACCAAGGTTAAGCGGGACTTTTCACGCCGTGTGGTGTGGCGCTGCTAGGGGCCTCTCGGGTTAATTCAAGGTCACAGTGAGGGGCGCGGAGGGAGCCCAGGGCACCCACCCTTTCCGACTTCAACCCATTCTTGTATATGGGGCTGCTGGTTAATAGTATAAATAAACAAGGAGAAACTTGTATCCAGCTAAAATACTCCACCCTTGGCCCTGCTTGTAGCTGGAGGTAGCCAGTGAGATATAAGCTGGAGCACCACATGGGGCTTTTAAAATGGCTCTTAATAAAGAGTTCACTCACTCACTGAAAGGTGAGCCCTTCTGATCCTTCTTCCCTTTGCCTCCTTCTTCTTTTTCTTCCTCCTCCTCCTTGCTTGGAACTCCAGTGTAATGGCTGGAGCTCTGGCAGCCATCTTGGAGCATGATTTGTCATTGGACATGGAAGCTGTGTGCTGAGGATGGTTGAACAGGAGGCTGGGATATTAACGGCCTCGTAGCACTGCCGTGCCAGAGCTGTACTCTCTTCTACACGAAAGGAAATCGAGCCCCACAAATTTTTAAGCTGTATTTGGGTTTCTGTTATATTCAGTTGAAGTTAAACATATATAGCAATGTTTATGGAGCATTTACCATATGCTGGTCACTGAGCTCAGAACTGTGTACACAAGCTCATTTAGCCCTCACAGTAACTTGATGAGTTAGGTGGCCTCTGGACCCAGCTAGCCTGGATTTGAATCCTTGCCTCTTTCAACTTAGGCAAGGATCTGCATCCTCTGTGCCTCCTTTTCCCTATTTCTAAAATGGGAATAGCAGCAGTAGCGTCTGCCTCAGTTTGTTCAGAGGATTAAATGGGATCATGCACATAACGTGCTAATAATGCTGCCTGGCGCATAGTGGGTGCTCAGCAAACGTCAGCTACTGTCCCTGTTACACAGACGGGGAAACTCGGATGAATGGGTCCAAGCGTCTGCAGCTGGCGTGGGGGATTTGAATTCAGGCAGGATTCCGTTTCTAAAATAAAATAAATTAGTTACTCGCTGTTACGTGGTCTGTAAGGATTGCCCTTGTTTTACATTCCATGCAGTCTAGTCTTATATGTATCTATGGAATAATGAATATGGAATTAATATATGTCACTACTTTTCAGCTAGTGAAGGAACAGTCCGTTTAAAAAAACTCTGAACCCAGCTGCTGCCCCAGGCTGGCAGGGGCTGGGAATACAATGGAGAATAAACTGATAAGACAAAGCTCCTGTCCCTCAGGGCCCCCCCCAACCCGCATCTGGTGAGGTAAGGCAGCTCACCGCCAGGGCACACGCAGTAGTGTGATAAGTGTTGTGAGGGGATCCCCAGGTTGTGTGAGCTCAAAGAAGGGGCTGCTAACCCTGAAGTCAGGGAAGGCTTCCTGGAGGAGGAGGCATTGGCATTTAAGGCTGAAAGAAGGTGTGGCAGGTTCTGCCATGGCCCCTAACCATCCCTGCCTGCCTTGTGTATTCACATCCTTGTGTCACCCCCTCCCCTCGTGTGTGGGCTGAATCAGGCTGCTTACTTCCAAAGAAGAAAATATGGCAAAATGATGGCATGTCACTTCCAAAATTAGGTTCAAAAATGCTGTGACTGCTGTCTGGCTGGCACTCCCTCTGCCCTCTTGCCTGCTCGCTCTGCCAGCCGCTGTGTCATTACGTGCGCAGTGGAGAGAAAGTAAGGAAGACTCTGGCCAACGGCCCATGAGGACCTGAGTCTTGCCCACAGCCGCACGAGTGAGCTAGGGGATGTCTTGGTCAAGCTTTGGGGTGGCTGCTGCCGTGAGAGCCCGGAGCCGAGGACCAGCTCGGCAGCATCTAACCCGTAGAAACCGTGACCCACAGAAACCAGGAGCTGAGAAATGTCGTTGTTTTAAGGCTCCCCGTTTTGGGGAAATTTGTCAGGGGGCACAGATACCCAATGCAGAAGGGTAGGGATTAGCCGTGCGTGAGGAAGAGAGAGAGAGGGTGAGGAAGCCTTCCTGGGCCTGGGGTCCAGCTCTGTGGGGCCCAGAAGGAGGAGAGAACGGTGGTTGGGTTAGGCTGCAGATGTCCACTCCCACAGGGGAGGAATGCACCCATTTACTGACTGCCCTATTCCCAGGGCCTGGACTGGAAGGGTGGGCACACAGTAGGCAGCCAATAAATGTGTGTGGGAGGTGTGGCTGGGGAATGGCAAAGGGGAGTCTTGAGAGGAGAGCTCAGGGCAGGTAGCCAAGTCCCACAGGCCTCCTCACGGGGCCTGGACTGGTCCTCGAGGCCACGGGAGCCTCTGCTCACCTTTCGGCTGGTGACTGGCCGCCCAGCAAGAAGGGCCTGAGCCGAAGAGCCAGAGACGAGAAGCCCCAGCAGAGAAGGAGGCTCATGCCATCCTCCAGGTCAGCGAGGGCCTCGACCAGCCTGGCCATCAGGACGGGGAGACATGTGGCCAGGCCCGGGGCATCGTTTGGCAGGAGAGCCCGTGGGACCTGCCTGTAGATTGGATGTGTGGGCCCAGAGAAATGCGGAAATCGAGGGACGCCTACAACGGAGGCTGGAGTGACCAAGTGGGTGATGGTGCTGCTTTTCATAATAGAAAATATAGGGGCCATGACCTTGGGCAGGTCACCGAGCCTCTCGGTGCCTCGGTTGTAGTCATCAGTAGAGTTAGGAAAACCCACCTAGCCGGGCTATTGCAAAAATTAAATGAGATAACAGATAAAGATACTTGGAACAAGAAAAAACAAGATTTGCACACAGACACACACGCACAGGCGATTTATATGTAATGTATGATTTACATATATGATTTTTATCATATTTATTTATTTATTTATCAGAATTTATCATATTCTATTACAACCCTGGAGAAGGAGGCGTTTGGGGTGCTGTGGGGGCACCAGGAGAAATGTTCACTTTCAGACTGTCTCTCGCCAGCTCTATCGCTGAGAAGAAACAAGCCGCTCAAAGGAAATAAGAACCCTCTCGATGGAAACTTACTTTTGCCAGTTGTGGCAAAGGCAAATTACATTATGTTTTTGCTGCCATCTGCAAATGGCACCCTCCTGGGAGATGGCCTCTGCTCAAACCAGCGGGGCCTCTGAAATAGGACGCGTCTTGGAATGATTCAGTTCGGGCCCGCTTGCCTCTTGACATCACTCAGGGCCTGGTGTCCTGTCTTGCCACTGTAGATGTATAGATTTCAGGGTTTCGAGTGCTGACGGGGAATTGCAACATACTTGTGGGCTCGAGTCATTTCTTAGCTTTCAGGCCTGATCGTGCTTGTTCACATAATGGGTATTTCAGGATCTTGACAAAGGTCTTAGCTATGCCATGTGTCAGATCAGTGTGACGTCAGTCCCTCGGATGTTCTCAAGGTCCTGAGTCTCAGGTGACGACGTAAGTTATCCGTGGGGTCGTTCTAACTCTCTAGATCAGTGGTTCTCAGCTGGGAACCATTTTGTCCCCCAGGGGACATTTGGCAATGTCCAGGGATGTTTTTCGCTGTCACAACTGTGGGGGATGGAGCGGGGCAGGGTGCTACTGTCGCCTAGCAGGTGGAGACCAGGGATGCTGCAAACACTCTGCAGTGCACAGGACGGGCCACCGCAGAGGAGGGTCCAGCCCCATGTGTCAACAGTAACGAGGTGGACAAATCACTCTAGGTTTACTTGTTTACTGAACAAATTCGAGCGCCTGCTGTATGCCATGCCCCATGCAGCTCTGAAGGTCAGGCTGAACCAGGCCAGCGAGGTTCCTCCCCTTGTGGACCTAACATCCTGGTGGAGAATGAGGCAGATGAGAAACCAGTGGACAGATAACTGTATTTCCTAAAATATTTCAGATGATGGAACCGCTGTGAGAACGGGGCCCACGTGTGCCTGCACGCACGGTTGCTCCCCTCGTCCCTGGCACGGGTGGCATGGAGTGGGGCTCAGCGAGTGGTCATCGACCTGGCTGTGGTTAAGAGTACTAACTCTGCTGCCGGCCAACCCTGTGCCCTTGGGCAAGGTCATATCTCTGTGCCTCAGTTTCTTTATATGTAAAACGGGGGTTATCCCAGGACCCGCTTTGTAGAGTTGTGGGGATCAAATGAGAAGACATGTATAGAGCACTTGGAACATACCTGGCCCACAGCGAGTGCTCAATAAATGTTAGTGACATTCATTCATTCATTCATTCATTCATTCCACGTGAGTCCACAGAAACGGTCCTTGCTCTGACTCTGTGGTTCCATCTCTGCCCTTCACCTTTGTCAGCTCTGGTGGGTTACAAGTGCCTAGCACAGTGTCAGAGACCTTCCAGAAGGTATAAGAAGGACAGTGACAAAAGGGCTTGGAGAGAAGATGGGCGTGATTTCCAGTAGTCCATGCTCCCGCCTGGGAGGGCACACATGCAGCTCCGCGTCTACAGATGGCCCTCCAGGGTCACCAGGACGAAACTGAGTGGTGCCATGTTTCACGTCCAGGCACCTTGGCAGCTTACACAGGCCCCCAGCTGGCTTCTGACCTTTAGTGGGGTTTCCTTTTCTTCTGCTGCCAACTTGTTCTTCCTATGTGTGGCCCGTTCCCAAGGGTCTAAGGTCTCAGTTCTCCACCTGGGTGAGTCAAGGCCTTTTGGTTACACGGGGAGAAAATCAACTGAAACTGACTTAAGCCAAAAGAGGAAATGCATCAGCTCATGTGACAGAAAAGTCATGGCAGCGCAGGCTTCAGGGTGCAATGTTTCCAGGAGTCTCTCGCCGTGTGACATGCTGGCCTCCTCTCCCTTGGCTACATTCTCAGGTAAGTTCTTCCTATCACCCGGGCCCAGCCCCACCACAAGGCTGGACTCACAGTCCACAAGCTTGGGAACCTCAGCTGAGAGCATCTTTCCTAATAGTTCCAGCAAAAATCCTGGGGTCAACTCTGATTGGCCCACCTTGAGTCACATGTCCATTCCTGAACCAATCACTGTAGCCCAGGGTATGCAGTGTTTTGATTGGCCAGGTCTGGGGCATGTGCCTGCTGTCTGGACTGGAATAGGGGCGACTCCACCCAAATAACCTAGATTGAGAGTTGGAGGGCTGCCCACCCTCAAAAAATCAGGACACAGTTACAGAAGGTAACAACCCAAACAACAGACAGCCTCCAGACCATCTCTGAGCATAAAACCCAAGGGCCAAAGTCCCCAACTCTTTCCAACTTAACCAACTGTTGGGTTGATGCCATCAGAGCCGGCTTCCTTTGTGGTGAGCCCACTTCAGTATGGTAGGCTCTTGCACAAGGGGCCTCCCTGTGAAAGAGAGAAGGCTTCAGGAAGGGTAGCATCCAGCCACGCCCAGCCATCTCCCCAGTGCCAAGTGCTTCCTAGATATTGACCACAGATACCCCCCACCCTTCATCTCATCCCTGGAATGGCCTACCTTTGCACAGAGAAAAAGTCCCATGGATCCCCTTTCTCCACACTAAACTCGCCTAAATTTGAAGCAAATTCTGAAACCAGTTTGATGATAAAGCATCCTCAGGAGGAATCCTGACTCCCCACGAGCTCTTTCTTTTTTAAGTGAGAGGTTTGGACACACCTGAGACTATTTTGTTGAGTTGTTTAAAAAGCTTAAATCCATTTTATTAGCTGTTTTTAAACTTCTTCCAATGTTATCTGCTTTAAAATAAGAACAGGAGGTGGAAATGACTCTGTTTCTCCTTATTCAATTTTTAATGGAATAAATATAATAAAAACACACAAACTAAACATCTTGCAATAAAAGCAACTCATTTCAGGAGGATTAACTCAAATAGAAACCTTGCCATAATAATCACGGTAGTGGCGGTAAGAGCTGCTCATCCATACTGCACGTCCCCTGGGAACCAGGCCCTGTGTGTGAGCCAGACACGAATAGTGGCCCAGGTTACAGACGAGAACACTGAGGCACAGAGGGGAAGCACGGCTAGGGTGCCACGGCTAGCCAATGAGAGCAGCGGTTTGAAGCCAGCTGCTCTAACTCCGGAGTCTGGTCCCTGACCGCTGGCCAGTGGGCCTGGGTCCACCTGGGTCCCAGCCATCGCGTCTTAAGATGACATCACTCTTCCCAAATTACTGCGAGAGAGACAACCCCACCTGCACCCGTGTTCAGGTTGGCCCAGCGAGGGCTGCTCAACGTTTCTGTAGTTAACAGCTGAGAGCCCAGGTCGGTAAACGGACTCTCTCGAAGCTTCTTTCTCCGCCAAAGTTCTGTTAGTCTGCCATCCCCAGAGGCACTTCACATACAGAGACTTCAAAGCCAATTACATCCAGCCTGACGTGACACGGGGGCGCCGCCCAGGGCCCTGGCAGAGACCACAGTGGGCCATGGAGCTGTTTTTAATGATGTTTCATTTTGATCAAACCAGAAAAAATGTGCAAATGTCAAAAGGCTATTTACCAACTCCAGCTGTAGCCGCTGACCCGCTGCTAATTCTGCTAACCACGTTAGCCCGCACCCCATCCCGGCCCCAGACGTTTCCAGGTCACCCCCCCTCCCCGACTCGAACCCCCACTCCCACCCCAGCCAAGAAACCGCTTTTCTGTGTCACTCACAATGGCTGTAATAAGTATTGTCTACACAGCAATACCAGGCCTGTTCCCTTTCTTGCTCTCTCTCCCGAGCTGTGCTGTTGAAACAGAGAGCTTTCATTTTCAGTGAGCTCTAAACATCCCAAATGTGTAGGGCTGCATTTGTGAAAAATTTCGGAGGAAGAGTCCCACTTCAGATTTCCATTTATAACCAATTATATCCATTAGGGTTAGGTTTCACTAAATATAACAGAAAAAAAAACCCCAAATATATTATGACTTAAATAAGATCAAAGTTTATTATCCCCTCGTAAAAAGTTAGAGATCCAGATGACTATCTTTCTGTTCTGCCATCCTCAGCATGTGACCTCCACCTTCAAGGTCATCTCATAATTCAAGGTGGCTGCTGCAACTCCAGCCATCATATCCACCTTCTAGGCCAGCAGCTAGAAGAAACTGAGGAGCCAAAGGGCCCTCACACCCTCCCTCTTACAGAGCCTTCCTGGCAATAACCCACCAAAGTTCCTTTTACATCTCCTGGGCCAAACCGTAGTCACGTTGTCATATCTGCTTACAAGGGATGCTGGGAAATGTGGTCTTTGGACATTGGCTGACAATCAGCAGTCTCTGTCACCATGAGATGTGGCATGACTAGATCAGCCCAGAAGAACTGGAGTTCTGACCTGGGGACCAAGGAGTCCCCTGGTGCTTCTTCCATCATTCACTGACCCTGGGTCTTCATTACTTGGGACAAACTCCCTTCTTCCAGAAGGGCTGTGATCTGGGGATAGAAGAGACTTGCTGGTTTTAGGAAAATTTGGCTCAGCAAAACCCAAGGGGCAATCTCCTTGTGATCAGGAGTAGATCCCCACGCTGCGCCCAGCTGCTGCCGGGCCAGCTCTACAGCTGAGAACCTGTCCCCTGCATTCACCCTCTGCTCCCCTCCACCCTACCCACCCAACAGAAAAGCATTTCAAGGCTCTGCGTTGGGTTTCTTCATCCCCCCACGGTGGCATTGCCGACATATTGGCTCTTCTGTCATCCACTTTGCTTTCCTTCTCTCATCTCATTTGTTCTTGGGTTTTGTTTTTGTTTTGGTGAGGAAGATTGTCACTGAGCTGACATCTGTGCCAGTCTTCCTCTATTTTGTGTATGAGATGCCACCACAGCATGGCTTGATGAGTGGCGTGTAGGTCCATGCCCAGGATCCGAACCCACAAACTCCAGGCTGCCAAAGTGGAACACACGAACTTAACCACTACACCACCAGGCCGGCCCCTCTCATCTTATTCTACATCTCCCATCAGCTCTTCCTAGAATCCTAGATGTTGGCCATAGGGTAGGGTGGCTCAGGGGAAGGGGGGGTCTCCTTCTACAGGAGCCCAGTGGACGGCCAAGGTGGACGGGTACACAGTGGAGTTGACCAGCAGCTGTTTCCTAACAAACTGTAGGAAAGAAGTGCTCACAGGACTGAGGACAGGACGTGGGGTGAAGCAGGTTTCTCAGCCAGGGTGCCTTGGCCACCCATGGGAAAGCTGACAGTGTCTGGAGACATCTGGGGTTGGCACCGCTGGGGTGGGGGTGTTACTGGCATCGAGTGGTCGAAGCCTGGATGGTGCTACACCTCCGACAGAGTGGAGCACAGACCCCACAACAAGACATTCTCTGGCCCCAAACGTGGACTGAGGCTGAGATGCTCTGACCTAGAGGGGACAGAGATGACGTCACTTAACAGTCAAGAGCATGTACTGAGGTCCAAAGGCTTGGGTCCAAATCCAGCTCTGCCACGTGGCAACGTCATGACTTTGTGACTTCAGGCAGGTCTCCCGGCCTCTCCAGCCTGTCTGTGCACCTGCAGCATTCGCATCTTCCTCTGGGGTTTCCTGTGGATTGAGTGAGACCATCCCCCCGAATGCCCATTGTACAGTCTGCAGCATCCACGGCTCTCCCAAGTTTGCAGAGTGGGACGGAGCAAGAGAGACACGCACACATGCAGTGGGATTCCCCCGCGGAGGGTTACAACATTTACATCCTGTCCCGCAGCTGAAAGGAAATCAAAGGTTGATTCTAAAGTTGAAAAGCAAGACACAGAAAACTAACATGATTACGCAAATACTAAATCCTGGCCGAAGCAAGAAGGGAGGCTGCCCCGGGGAGAAGGCCGTGCCGTCCATGCCGCTGACCCGGAGCTGTTGGAAGGAGAACGGTTGGAACAACCGGCCAACTGGACGCAGAGGGTCAGAACAGCCGGCCGGCCCCTGTCCTCTCATCCTCCACTGGTGCTCACAACAGGCGCCACTTCAGATTGTTTGCGATTTGGACCGTGCTTTTCCTTGGCCAGATTTCTTGTGGTTTTTGGTCTCATGGAAAAGGAGTGGAGACTTGAAGGAGATGAGAGAAGGAATTGCTTCAGTGCTTCCAGAAAGAGCGATCTGGGCGGAGGGCGCAGCCAGAGCGACAGCTCTGAGCAGAAGCACGTCTGGTGGATTCGGGAGCAGCCAGGGAGCCGGCGCGGCTGGAGCAGGACGAGGAGATGGAAGAGGAGGGAAGGGAGATGGGCGGGTCCCTCTGGGCCTGGTGGAACGTCATCAGGACCAAAGTTCTGCTCCTACTGAGAGGAGAAGCTGCTGAAAAGCTTGCACACGGAAGGGACGTGATTGCCGGGTTTAGGAGAGTCTCTCTGCTGTTGTGTTGAGAATGGACCGTGGGTACCAGGGAGGAGGCAGAGAGAGCGGAGGAGGAGACCGCGGGAGGCCGGGTGGGGCTGGGAGGGTGGGATCAGAGACGTGGTGGAACAGGAAGATCTTCGGGGTATATTTTGAAGCTGGGACCAGTAGGATTTGCTGATGGATCGGAGAGAGGCTGTAAGAGAGAGAGCCACCATCAAGGGTGACACCAAAAATTTTGTCCTGAGAAACCGTGTTGTGGGTTAAATTGTCGCCCCCCAAAAGATATGCCAACTCCCACCCCCGCAAAATGATCTTTGCAGATGTAATGAAGTTAAGGATCTCAAGATGAGATCATCCTGGACTTTGGGTAGGCCCTAAATCCAAGGACAGGTGCCCTTCTAAGAGAAGGAGAGGATGCAGAGACACAGAGGAGAAGGGTGTGTGAAGACGGAGGCAGAGACTGGAGTGACACGTCTCCAAGTCAAGGAACGCCGAGGATGGCCGGCATCCACCAGAAGTTCGGGGGGCGGCATGCAGTGGATTCTCCCTCAGAGCCCACGAAGAAACCAACCCTGCCGACGCCTTGATCTCAGCCTCCCAGCCTCCAGAGCCGTGAGAGGATAGATGTCTGCTGTTTTAAGCTGCTTAAGTTGGGCTACCTTGTCTCAGCAGCCACAGGAAACTCATGCAACCTGGAAAGATGGAGTTGCCGCAAATTGAGATGGAGGCTCCAGAAGGAGGAGGTTTGTGTAAAAGCGGGTAGAGGGCGGGACCCTTGTAAATCCTGGGCAGGGACGCTGTGAGGGTCGGAGGTGATGTACGTGAGATGCCCAGCACGCCTGACCCTTGCTATCTCAGCCGGAACCTTCTCCCCAGCTCTTCCTCACCTGCCTCATGGCTTGGGTCTCGGTCCCAGTGCCCCCACCCCCCAGAAAGGCCTAAACTGAAATTTTCATGAGAATAAGGGCTTTCTCTATTCTTATTTCATTACATCTTTTGTTTCTTTTTTTTACTTTGTGTGCATTGGTTTTTTTAATGAATCCGCAGGGGTCTGGGCCATGCCTGGCCCACATCAGGCCCCTGGTAGATGTTCCCTGAAGGCACTCGGCAGGTGCTCGGTGACTGTGTGTTCCCTCCAGCATCCTAGACGGACGCGGCTGAACCCTCCCTGTGCTGACGGCCCACCCAGGCCACTTCTTGAAAATGCTGGTCCTGAGACTGATTCACCAGGGTGGATTAGGATGCGGCAATCTGCACTTTCAACAAGATGCCCCCGCGTGATTCCAATGGGAGTGGCCTGGAGGGGTGCACACCTTGTCAAACACTGTCATCCCGGTTGCTCCAGGAATGGTACAGAGTACAGGCCGGTGGCCGGGAGGCCCCCGCCTGCCAGGACTCAGAGGTTTTGTGATCAGCACATCGCTTCTGCAACTTGAGGGTCCAGAGCTTGGACTCACATCCGGCTTTCGGCCCTGTTCCGAAGCCGTGTTCTCTGGGGCAGTAGTTCAGATACACACAGGGTGTTTCTGTGCATGTCTGTCTGACTTACTTGATGATAGCTCGAGCCAGGAAGGAACCTCCGGGCATGACGCCCACTTTGGTGCCAGCCCCGGGATAATGTCACTCCAGGTGCCTTGTGACTAACCCATGGCCCCAAGAGCATCCTTGGGTGGAGAAGGGATGAGGTCCGGCATCTGCAAAGATTAGGACCAAACATCTCAGGACAATGAAAGCACTGAGTACACTTGGGGGAAGCTCAGATAAAAGCCAGGCTTTGGGATGAAGGCAAGGACCTGGTGGCCAGGAGGTATATTTGCAAGCTTGACTGATGAAGGGCGTGGCTTCTGGAGCCCTAGGCATAGTTGATCTTCAAAAGGATGCTTGACCTTGGGAAAACAATGAGGCACAAAGCCCCAGTGCCTGGTTCCTGATGGCAGAACTTCCAGCCTCCGAGAGCCCCAGGACGTTTCTGTCCTGAGAATGTCTCCTTGGCCAGTGTCAGCTGCTTCTGCCAAGGTCAGGAGGCATCTTGTCCTGTGAGCCAACCTCGCTGGGGAGAGGTCAGCTTCCTGGGAGGACCCTGGGCTGATAAAGATTTGGAATCTCAAGGGTCTTGGCTGTCCCAGGTTGGGGTGACCAGTAGACAATGGATCCATCCGTGAGTATAAATCTCATTGGCAAGCAGAGATGAGGCCAGGGAGACGCCAAAGCCCAAGGGTCAGGAGGCAGGTGCCGTGTCTCATCGCTGTTTCAACTTGTCGGAACAATAAAGGCAGCTGCGATTGCTGGAGCAGCCTCGTAAGCCAGACGGAACAGGAAAAACCTCTGCTCCCTGTTTCTTCTCACATACTACTTCCAGCGCTTCTGACGCTGGATGTGTGGGTTTTTCACACCTCAAGCAATTCTGCAACACCAGCTGCGTGTTCTACAATTCAATTCAATTCTGACACTAACTGGAGTCAGTGCGGACCCCAGAGGTTCAGGGCTTAGTTCCACAAGACTGCCCCCCGCTTCAACGCCAGTCGCAAGTCCAGGTTGTCACATGTGCTTCTGACCAATTGGCAACAAAGGGGGGTTCCCACAACCCCCTCCCCAGCTTTGATAATTTGCTGGAGCAGCTCACAGACCCAGGAAAACACTTTACTTACTACTGCTGATTTATGACAAAAGATGGTTTAAAGGACACAGATGAACAGTGGTATAAGAGATCCATGGGGTGAGGTCCAGAGGGGTCCCACAGGCAGGGGCTCCTGTCCCTGTGGGGTTGGGGTGCGCCACCCTCTCGGCACGCAGATGCGTTCACCAACACAGAAGCTCTCCAGACCCCGTCCTTTGGGGAGTTTCACGGAGGCTTCATCACGCAGGCAGGATCCATTAGCAACTCATTTTCCAGTCCCCCTCGTCTCCCGGGGGTGGGGGGTGGGGGGACCAAAGTTCCAAGCTTCTAATTATGGCGTCGTCTTTCTAGTGACCCACCCAGGAGGCCACCAAGAGTCACCTCATCAGAACAAAAGATGCTCCTATTGCCCAAGAAGCTCCAAGGGACTTAGGAGCTCGGTGTCGGGAACCGGGGTCAAAGACCAAATATTAGAACAAAAGATTCTCCCAGCACCCCTGTTGACAAGGGTTTGAGGAGCTGTTTCAGGAACTGGGGGAAGAGACCAATTTATGTATTTTTTCTGTTATTTCACACAGCCCCTACCCTAAGTGCTCTGCAAACATCTCGTCTCATCTCCTCGGAGGTGGAGTGGAGGGAAGAGCACTGGGCTAGGGAGCAGTGGACCTAGGCTGAAGCCCCAGCCATCTCTAAATTGTTGGGGGGGCCTTGGGCAACTTATGGTGGTGACAACAATAACAATGACCACAGCAGTGACAGCAGCCCCCACTCATTGAGCACGCAGCACTTGCCGGGGCGGTTAAGCCCTATTCACACGTCATCTCCTTTCATCCTCACACTGCGAAGGGCAGAGATTCTGGAGCAGAACAGAGGTGGGATTCTGCCACTTATGAGTTCGTGACCTTGAACACGTCACTTAACCTTTGGGGCTCAAAAAACAGCTATTACTTATTCATCTCAGAAATCTGCAATCTGGGCAGGGCTTGGCAGGGACAGCTGGTCTCTGCTCTATGTGATGTCAGCTAGGGTGGCTTTCAGAAAAGCTGACATCTGGAACCCCCAAAGGCTCATTTACTCACAGTTGATGCTGATGCTGATGAAGATGCAGAAGTGGATGCTAGTCCTAATGCTGATGCCCATGGAGAAGCTGAGACAGATGCTGGTGCCCATGCAGAAGCTGATACAGATGCAGATGCTGATGACCATGCAGATAGTGATGCTGATGCCCATGCAGATGGTGATGCTGATGCCCATGCAGATGGTGATGCT